>NC_091977.1:81205389-81313189 GCF_044704955.1 Pristiophorus japonicus
CTCCCCCCCCCGTCCCGCCCTCTATTCTCCCCCCCCGTCCCGCCCTCTATTCTCCCCCCCCGTCCCGCCCTCTATTCTCCCCCCCCGTCCCGCCCTCTATTCTCCCCCCCGTCCCGCCCTCTATTCTCCCCCCCCGTCCCGCCCTCTATTCTCCCCCCCCGTCCCGCCCTCTATTCTCCCCCCCCCGTCCCGCCCTCTATTCTCCCCCCCCCGTCCCGCCCTCTATTCTCCCCCCCCGTCCCGCCCTCTATTCTCCCCCCCCGTCCCGCCCTCTATTCTCCCCCCCCGTCCCGCCCTCTATTCTCCCCCCCCCCGTCCCGCCCTCTATTCTCCCCCCCCCCCCGTCCCGCCCTCTATTCTCCCCCCCCCCGTCCCGCCCTCTATTCTCCCCCCCCCCGTCCCGCCCTCTATTCTCCCCCCCCCCCGTCCCGCCCTCTATTCTCCCCCCCCCCGTCCCGCCCTCTATTCTCCCCCCCCCCCGTCCCGCCCTCTATTCTCCCCCCCCCCCGTCCCGCCCTCTATTCTCCCCCCCCCCGTCCCGCCCTCTATTCTCCCCCCCCCCGTCCCGCCCTCTATTCTCCCCCCCCCCGTCCCGCCCTCTATTCTCCCCCCCCCCTCCCCCCCCCCCGTCCCGCCCTCTATTCTCCCCCCCCCCGTCCCGCCCTCTATTCTCCCCCCCCCCGTCCCGCCCTCTATTCTCCCCCCCCCCGTCCCGCCCTCTATTCTCCCCCCCCCCCCGTCCCGCCCTCTATTCTCCCCCCCCCCCCCCCCCGTCCCGCCCTCTATTCTTCCCCCCCCCCCGTCCCGCCCTCTATTCTCCCCCCCCCCCGTCCCGCCCTCTATTCTCCCCCCCCCCCGTCCCGCCCTCTATTCTCCCCCCCCCCCCCCCCCCCGTCCCGCCCTCTATTCTCCCCCCCCCCCGTCCCGCCCTCTATTCTCCCCCCCCCCCGTCCCGCCCTCTATTCTCCCCCCCCCCCGTCCCGCCCTCTATTCTCCCCCCCCCAGTCTCTCACACACACCCTCTCCCTCTCTCATACCCTCACTCTCACACACAGCTCTCTCTTTCTGACCCTCACACACCCACACACTCAAATACCCTCACTCTCTGACCCTCACCCTCACCCTCACATACATACCCACACTCCCTCTCTCACACCCCCTCTCTCTCACACCCTCACCCACACCCCCTCTCTCTCTCAAACCCTCACACTCACTCTCAGAACCTCACTCTCTCTCACTCCCACTCACTCAGACCCCATCACGCTCACTCTCTCACACCCCATCACACTCACTCTCTCACAGACCCCCTCACTCTCGCACACACACTCTGACCCTCACTCTCTCTCTCTCACTCCCAGACCCCCTCACGCTCTCTCTCACACACACAGACCCCCTCACACTCTCTCTCTCTCTCTCTCTCTCTCACACACGCACACACTCACTCTCAGACCCTCACTCTCTCACTCCCACGCACACACTCACTCACTCTCAGACCCTCACTCTCAGACTCTCACACACACTCCCACTCACCCTCACTCTCAGACTCTCACACACACTCCCACTCACTCTCTCTCTCTCTCTCCCACCCACAGGCCCCCTCACTCTCTCTCTCTCTCTCTCTCTCTCACTCGCTCGCTCGCTCGCTCGGTGGTGCGGACTGTGGACAGGCGCCGAGCCGAGCCGCCCTCTCGCGCAGCGCCCCGTACGTCAGTCTGATGATGCGGCCCCGCTTCCTGCCATCACGTGCGGTTGCGGCGCTGGGTTGAGTTATAGCAACTGTTGCCTTGTGAATAAAGCGCCGTAGTCACCGTAGTCCTGGCGACTGTTACCCACCAACAACTGCTCACAACAACAGCAACCGAGGTGAATATTATTAGTATTATTATATATCTGTAGCTGCTCTCAGCCGCAAACTGCTCTTGCACCCTGCACCACTCACCCACCGACTGCTCCTCTCTGCAACACCCTCGCTCTGTTTCTTTTACCGTCTTCTCTCTTTTTCTTACATCCGAGAAATGGTGGATCTGAATAATAATCTGTTAATATTTAAACTGGAGCGTGGACCGCTCTTTTCTCAACCTCTCTATCTCTCTGGGTTTGCAACATAATTGTTCCAGGTTGCTGTTGCTGCAGTTTATTTCTGGATTTAATTTATATTTATTGGTAAGGAGAGAAAGCGAGGATTAAAAAAATATAAATTACTGCTTTAAATATATATATTTCAGCTCATCTCACGGTTTAAGGCCTTGTTTGGGTCTTTGCCCGTTGCCTGTTTTTGTTTCCTTACATTATTAATTATTATCCCCATCTGTATTGTTTTACAGGTTGTTGATAACCCCTCTTTACATTGTCTTTATTATATAATATATTATACAGAGACATGTGTGTGTGTGTGTGTGTATACAGTGTACAGTTGAATAATGTAAGTGTTTTTGTAAAAGGTGTTAGTTTTTGGAGCTGATGATTATTAAACCCCAGCCCTGTGTTTTTAAGAGGGTGAGGATGGTTGTTGATGTCTTTCTCTCCCCCACCCCCATTGCTCTCTCTTTTTTCTGGTTTGTTGGTTATATTTTCCCGGATTGCTGCTCTTATCGTGATTTTATTTGCCTTGTTTGAAAAGATGTTTTGTTAAAGAGTTAATACTTGTTAATACTTGAGTGTTGGCGAGTGTGGTTGATGAGGTGTTTGCCTTGTGCAATATTTGATGGTGTTTGATCTCCTTGGGATGGGTTTATTTCTCTGTCTCTGCCCGGATCGCTTAGTGGTCATAGATTTTGGGGGCATTTCTCTTGAGTATATTTTAATTAAAGCCGGGCAAAATGGCGGTGAGTCGGTTAATAAAGAGAAAGAGATTTTAATCGTATGTGTTTATACTACATTGTATTAAAATCATTGATTAAAGAACATATGTTTCGCCCAGTTTTCAAAACAGAAAAATCCTTGTCTTGTGTGAAATGAAAAAGGATTTTGTTGATTCATTTTAAATAACATCGATATTTGCTTTCCTTTGGAAAGTGATAACGTTGGAGATTTGGCTGAACTCTGGGCACTAGGGTGAAGATCAGTTTGATGACGACTTCTTCGGGGGGAGGGGAGGGGATGGGATTGGTTTTATTTGTTTTATGTGGCTTTTTGGACAACTGTTATCTGTTATCTAGTTATCTAGACGCCTGAAACAGAGAGGATTCATTGTTATTTTGTTTTATTTACGAGAGCGATGGTGTTTAACTTCGATTTTTAATAGGTGATTTGTTTCCTTTGTGATTTTTGGGAAGGAGGAAACGATATCTAAATATTTCAAAGGGCTGGAATGTTTAATTGTTAAATCTATGAATGTAAAGTTTTTATCTTTGAAAATATCTGTAATAAAATCAGTGGAAGACCAAGTAATTATTTTTAAACCAACATATTTGTTTCAGAATTTGTAGTGAAATGTATCAAAATGTTAGCACTTTTGTAAACTTTCTGTGTTTGTTTAAATGCTGTGGTTTGTGTTTTGTAAACTACGGTTCTTGTTGAAATATTTTAAAGACACTTGCCAAGAGGGAATGCAAGATCCTATTTGTGGTGGATTCTATGAAGTTTATTTGTATTTTGATTTACTTCCAATATATTTATATTTAGTACATGGATATATTCAATTGAATATTTAATTACTATAGCTAGCTTTATGTGGGTTCAGGTGTTTAACACACTAATATTTTTGTTTCACACAAAACATTGATGGTTGAAATACAAATGCATAATTGAATCTTACTAAACTGGAAAAGCTCAATTGAGTGGGCAGAACTATACTTGGTGTATGTATAAATGCTGTTACTGTATGCATACCACTGTGGCCTTCCATTGAAGTCTCAAGTGAAATGACCCACTTTTAGCCTAAATTACATTGTTCCACAAAACTGAAGAAGAAACATCAATTACGGATAAATGTGCAAAGTAAGGTAAAGCAATGGCATTTGAAAAACCTTCCAACTATTATTATGGCTTTCATGTTACTGATAATGCTAAGTACACACAAAATTGAAGAATCAACTTTCATGGATACACAAGCATTCAGTTTTTATTGGAGTGGTATGCAAGACAATATGTTTTTAAAAACAAATCTAAAGTATTTATTCTTTGCAGAACTAATGTAGAAATTCTCAGTTTTGTGCCTGTGATTGGCACAGCTTTTGCTGGTTCAGCTGTGTTCCATGGTAGTCATCAGAATTAAAAGTGGAATAGACAAGATATTAATTGTAGCTCCGTTTGGGGGAATTACAATAATTCCCATCTCCTTGACCAAGCTGCCCTAATTTCTCCTTATGTGGCTTGGTCAAATTTTTTGTCTTATAATACTCCTGTGAAGCACCTTGGGACGTTTTACTATGTTAAAGTTGCTCTATAAATACAAGTTGTTGTTGAACTCTGCAGAGCAGATCTATTTGGAAGACTGTATTCTACAATGGTATTGCTGGGTATTTTTTCAGTGTTCAAGTGTACAACAAACTTAATCGCCATTATGCTTTATTAAAATGTTATTAACTACATTGCGTTTTGATTATGGATACTTTTTTCTCGTGGATTGCAAAAATCATGATGGCAGAAATTCTTGTACTACATTCCAATTTGTGCTATTTGTATCCAAACATTAAAAAGTTTATTTTAAGATGGTTAACATCCACTTAAGTGTAGCGTGTACAGGAGCGTAATACGAGGTTGTTAAGCATTTCTATGCAAACTTCTTCAAGTGGAATTTCTGCTAAAATTATTATGTATAGAGTTTTAGTTGAACAACCAAACTATGAAAATACAGTTATACTGATTGATTGGGCAGATGAACATACAGTGAAATCATGGGAGGCAAGGAATGTTAACCCGGAGGAGCACGTGGGTTTGGATGTGGGTTAAAACCGGCAAAAAATGCGAGCGTGTCGTGAAGCTGACTCCAATCCACCGACTTCCGCATTTAACTCGAGCGTGTTAGGCTGTTTGCATGCAACCTCCTTGGGAGAGGTGGGTTGCCTATTAACATCTGCTAATTGGTCAATTAGAGCGATATTTCAACACACTTTTTAAAATTTAACGTCGCATCCACGGATTTCCAAATCCTCCTGAAACTCACCAGTGAAAGCAAGGTGAGAACACCGGCATTTGAGGGAGCTGCTTAAAACTCATGGAAATACTGCAATAAATTCTCAGTACTCATAGCTGCTTTCTTACCTACTGGCGGGGAAGGGTTTGTTCACAGTACTTTTGCTGAGAGTTTATTTTCTACACTTTGGAGGTTTTATGAATCACATCAGAATGGGTGGCACCTTGGTTGCCTTAGATTGGACCTCGGATAAGGAGCAACATGACCAGCTGCAGCTGGAAGGCTGAGAGGGGAACAGAAGAGGGGTGCAGTTTGCAGGAGCTGGGTTTCCATGACGTGTTGGAACAGTAGTGTTTCAGGAGGCTCAGGTTGTCACTTTAGGCAGTTGCAGACATCTACACCCTCCTAGAAGAAGACCTGTTACCTGCTGGACCTGGTGGCCACATGCTACCAAATGGCTGTCAAAGTGACCACTGCCCTCCACATTTTTGCCTCTGGATCCTTCCAGGGCTCCGCTGGAGACATCCAGGATCTCCCAGTCGGCAGCCCACAAATGTGTAAGAAAGGTGGCTGATGGTTTTTTTGCCAGGACCGGCAATTATGTGAATTTTGCCTGCGATGACGCCAGTTAGAGTGATTTAGTACGCTGGTTTGCATCTCGGGCTGGCTTCCCATAGGTGCAGGGCATTATCAACGGACCCCCAGATCTACCAGGAGTATTTGTGAACCGCAAAGGCTTCCATTCATCAATGTGCAGCTGAGATGTAACCACAAAATGATATTTCTGCAGGGGTGTGCAAGATTCCTGGGGAGCTGTCATGATGCTTCCGTCCTGCGGCAGTCCAAGCTCTCTGACGTCTTTGGTCCTGCAAGCACACTTGAGGAGTGGCTGCCTGGAGACCAGGAATATCCACTTCAAACTTGGCTAATGTCATCCATCAGAATTCTGACCAGTGAAGCCCAACAGTGCTACAGTGAATTCCATATGATCACCAGATGTGTGATCGAACAAGCTATTGGCATGCTGAAGTTGTGCTTCTGGAGCCTAGACAGATCTGGAGGCGCCCTTCAGTATGCACCAGTGAGTGTGTCCAGAATGGTAGTGGTGTGCTGTGCTCTGCATGACATTGCGCAGCAGCAAGGTTTGAACTAGCAGGGGGAACAAGGCACGGAGCGCACATCGTCTGCGGACGATTCCGAGGAGGGAAAAGGTGATGAAGGTAATGCAGAACCAGATGCTCACGTTGCTGCCAGGGATGCCCTTATTAATGCAAAGTTCACCAGTGGATTAATGTCAGAACCACATGCAACAGCTACTCCTCCTCTTTTTCCCCCCCCCCCCCACAATGCCACTGACACAAAGCAGTCCTGCAACCAACCAACCAACCATCGCTTGCACATTACCTACCCCCTACATTAGACCCCGTGAATTCATGTTTTCCCATTCATCATCAAGCAAGTTAAAAGTTGATTTGTCACCCAGCAACCAAGAATGGGAAAGTGATGCAAAATAATGTGATTCTACTAAAGAACAGAAACTTCATAACATTTTCTCATACACCCATGTGCATACCTTGATGCAACTAGAAAGCTTTACGCTTCCTACCGCTCCTACGTGATGCAATCCCTGTGGCTTCAGCAGAGGTAGAGGCAGGTTGCACAGATCCTTGCTCTGACTACTGAAATGCTCTTGGCTGATGCCCTCTGGGTGTCGGAGCCTATGACGACCCCACCAAATCCAATAATACCTTAAGCAAAATGTTCCATTGATACATCGCTTGTGAGGTTTCCAACACTAGTGCAATGCAGAAGCTTTGGCTTTAAACTGAGGGAGCAAAAAACTTTATTCTCCTCATTGCAGCAACTACTGGTTTGACATACATTGAAATTACATAGGCACCTTTGGACATGTTGGAGTTGGAAATCATGGCAGTTGGTGAGTAGCTGAACTTTAAGAGCCATAAAGCAAAATGCATTCCTGGATTCCTACCATGTCAGAGACAGGATTCCAGTCAGTAAATTCTTATGGATTTCATTGTGTTATTTTCAACGAAGTATAACAGTAATTATGGCCAAGTTTTGAAGGCATATTTTGGTGAACCTAAGTACTTAATTGGCTGCCCAACTCTCCATAACTAGACCACTCTTCCCTACGTAGCTGTGATGGCAACTTCCTTATGTTGTGCTGGTTTAGGAGTTGGAGTCCCAGTGGTTCCATAGAAATTACAATCCGGAAATAGGCCATTTGGCCCAATCCATCTGTGTTGCTTTTTATCCTCTTCATAGACAATAGTCTTTCAAAGCACACTGTAAACTCCTTTTCTAACGAAAACAGCCCCAGTTTTTCATCTTTCTTTGTATTTTCTCTCAACAGTATCCTAGTGATTCTGTGCTGTACCATCTGTACTGCCTCACATCCTTTTCAGTCGAGTGGAGCCCAAAACTGTTGTTGTGGTCTTACTAAGGTTTTATACTAACTCAACATTACATCTTGATTTTTATATTCTTGCTAGAATGCCCACTGTTTCATTAGCTTTCTTGATGGCCTTATCCACTTGAGGTACTGCTTTTAATGTGTGAATGTAAACTCCAAAATCCCTCTGCTCTTCCACATCAACCAGCTTTCCTCCATTCAAAGTATATTTTTTACTGTTTTAAACCGTACCTTTACTGACAGATTCCTCCTGCCATGTTTTGCCTATTCCACCATCTTATCAGTATCTCCTTACAGTTTCTTTTGGTCCTCAGAATTATTTACTATACCTACTACTCTAATGTCTGCAAATTTGGACACCACTCCCTATAGCCTTGTATCCAAATCATTGATGTACACAGTAAACAGAAGCATTCCCAGAACAGAACCATGTGGGACATTGCTACCTACTTCCAACCATTGGTGTGGATCATTTGTTCCAAGAGGAACAATTTAATTTTTTTTTTTACTTGGGAGCACAACAATGAGTGTGATTAGAAATGTTTGTAGAAGGTAATCTGCATTTGGTTGATAATGCAATGTTCTGTGCTGGACTGCTGCAGATTTCACTCATCCAGGAATGTTTCCTCAAACTGTTGGACATTTTTAGTGTTTTGAAATTTATAATACTGATTTCAATTATACAAAAACAATTACAATTGTACCTAACCTCGTGGTTAAAACAATTATAAAGAATAATTAGAGAAATATTACTTGGATGCAGGTAATACTTTATTCAAAGACTATTATTGAATGAAAATAAGAACATCAATATTAATTATTTTGGCTGAAAATATTACCATAATGCTTAAAGGATAAATGTAGCAAATAGTTCTGCATTAAATTGAGTAACAGCAAACTTTTGACCTTATTGTTATCTTTACTTTCATAGGGGAAAGGAGGATAATATCATGTTGAGCAAATATATGTTCTACTTGTGCCATACCTTCTGCTTCAAGGAGACTTTTGGAGGGAGTACTTTCAACACCTACCCCTGTGTACTATCTAAATATAACTCCTATCCAGGAGGTAGGAGATAGTCCGAGGTTTATTTTTATTTCCCCCTCCCTTTGGTGACCCTGCACTGAGCTGATTTGTAGATGTCAGCAATGAGGATTGTGAGGGGATCGATAGGCATACTATAGTTTGGATTGGATGTCAGTCAATAGGCACAGCGTCATCCACATCTGCTTCTGTATCAGCCCCTCCATCACTGAAAACCTTATCCATGATTTTGTTACCTCCTAGATTCGATTATTCCAATTCCCTCATTTCTGGCTTCCCATCCACAAACTCCAACTTGTCCAAAATGCTGCCACTCATATCCTGTTTGCACTTCACTCCAGTTTTTGCTGATGTGTAGCAGCTCCCTGTCATAATAAATTTAAACTGAAGCTGCCATGGCCCTATGCTCTGGAACTCTTCCTAAACCAATTTTTCTCTTCACTTTCCTTTTGGTCACTAAGGTTCGACGACTTCTTTGCTGTCTATTTCCACTTGCAAAGTGTCTTGGGGTTCTTTATTAAATGTCAAACGTTCTATGTAAAGGAAAGCTACTGTTAAACAGCTAATATAGTTTACAGTACAGACATGGTAGTTGTTCAAAGATACATGAGCAAGGTGTTTTGTGGTGGTTCGTGAATTATAGGAGTATGAACTATGTAGCACCTGAATATTCATGCGACTAAATGTAGTCTTGCATTCCTTGTCCCTTCTAGTTTTGACTTTGAAAATACAGCTTGTTCTTGTACTTAATTTAATATCACCGTTCAGTTTTATTTAGTTTATTCAAAACAAAATTTACAAAAAATTTGTTTCAATATGGTAGTGAAAACAGTAGTACAGGGTATTAGGAGCTGTTTAACAAGGGTAACTACAGATCTCATTTCCAATAATGTCCTTATTTAAGCAACTGGAGAAGGCTATGAGCCAAGACACTTTGGTACACCCTGCTATTGGGTACACCCTGTTATTTGTGGTTAGTTCTATGAAAATACATTATTCACGAGACTTGATAGATGGGGTTTCAGTTTAACAATGGCTGAAGGATGGATCTTCCAACAATTCAATATTCCTTAGAGGACACCACCGCAGTTGAGGAGTATAAAGAGCTGGAGCATGCCACTACAGTTTCCAGCGCAAGTCGTTGGCGGGATCGCCTATGATGATGATGACTGTGGTGTCAGTACTGGGTGTGAGTTCAATTTTTGTAACGTGGGGCTTGGACTTTCAACTTTGATCCGAACATGATAGCGCAATCAGTTGTGATCTTAGTTATAATCACTGCAGTGTCAGTGTGCAGTTTTCTATATCATTTGTAATTTCCCCTTAATTTATGCTGGTTGTATACTCATGTTTTCCTTTCGTTCCTTAAAGCTTCTTGATGGAATTTTAGATTTTTTTTACATTACTCCGTTGAGAGTTCTTCCCATGTAACTCCAAATTGATATTCTGTTGTTGATGCTGTGCTCCTTTGAAAATAAAATTCAAAAATTGAGTAGTCATTAGAAGCCAGCAACAGTGAAGAATTTTCAGGCTCACTTTCACCAATAGAGTTTGCTACTGCTGCATTTTTTTGGAGGTTCTCTGCATTTATTAGTATTCAGAATAATTTGTACATCCTCTAATTTGTCCTTTTTTTTTCTCTTAAAACATTGGTTACAGATCCATTGACCCTTACATTGTTGTCTGAGTAATGCTGCTGCAGACTACATAACACGCTTGGAGTTTGAGCACAAATTTATTACACTTCTTCAGTCATGTACAAGTGGTGATGTGAGCCTTGATGGTGAATGGTCACCCTTTTTGGTGAGTGGTGACTAGCTACACTAATGTGTGAACCTGCAATGGCTTCTCTTCCGATTCCTACACTATTGCCTCTAGAGTCCCCAAGGATCTATCCTTGGCCCCGTCCTATTTCTCATCTACATGCTGCTCCTTGATGACATCATCCAAACACAGCTTGAATGTTTTTTTTCTAGCCACAACTATTGGTATAAAAAAAAATAAAGATTTGCATTCAGATAGCGCCTTTCATGACCTCCGGATGTCCCAAAGTGCTTTACAGCTAATTTAGTGCCTTTTGAAGTGTAGTCACTGTTGTAATATAGGAAACACAGCAGTCAATATATATACATATACAGCAAGGTCCCACAAACAGCAATGTGAGAATGACCAAATCTGTTTCAATGATGTTAGTTGAGGGATAAATATTGGCCAGAACACCAGGGAGAACTCCCTTGCTTTTCTTTGAATAGTGCTGTTGGATCCTTAACATTCACCTGAAAGGGGAGACGGGACTTCGGTTTAATGTCTCATCCAAAAGTCAGCACCTCTGATACTGCAGCACTCCCTCACTACTGCATTGGAGTGTCAGTGATGATAACATCAGGGTGGAAGTAAAATAATGGAAGGAAGATTAAAGTTTGTAAATTGTAGAAGGAAGGAAAGCCTGAGGGTGTTCCACTACATTATGACTGTGGGAAATTGTGAATTGAAGTGCAAGACAGTGCAGTAAGTTGTTATTTTAACACAGTGAGGAAAAAGGATAAGTATGTATGACAATTTATTTGCAGTTTAGGAGGATACAGAAAGGCATGAGAAGTCATGATGGAGGTGGGGGGAGGGGAGAGATTGCCGATCAGACTTTTTTTTTTGTTCTTGTACCCTTGCTAAGAGAGGTGTTGGAGCTTGGATGATTTCTCTTTTGAGTCCTGGATTGGACAGTGGCTGTTTTATGACTTGAATGAACTGAGACTTAGAATTCATGAAAGTAAACTCCATCGTAGGTACAAGTTTTTTTTTTACAGCCTAGTGATATTAAATCTCAACAAGCTCCCCGCTGGAGTGGAACTAAACTACAGAACCAATGGGCACCTGTTCAACCTTCGTTGTCTCCAGGCCAGATCCAAGACCATCCCGACCTCTGTCGTCGAGCTACAGTACGCGGACGACGCTTGCGTCTGTGCACATTCAGAGACTGAACTCCAAGTCATGGTCAACATCTTCACTGATGCATACGAATGCATGGGCCTTACACTAAACATCCGTAAGACAAAAGTCCTCCGCCACACAGCACTGCCCCCCCCAGTCATCAAGATCCATGGCGCGGCCCTGGACAACGTGGACCACTTTCCATACCTCGGGTGCCTATTATCAGCAAGGGCAGACATCGACGACGAGGTTCAACATCGCCTCTAATGCGCCAGTGCAGCCTTTGGCTGCCTGAGGAAGAGAATGTTTGAAGATCAGGCCCTCAAATCTGCCACCAAGCTCATGGTCTACAGGGCTGTAGTGATACCCGCCCTCCTGTATGGCTCAGAGACATGGACCAGATACAGTAGACACCTCAAATCGCAGGAGAAATACCACCAACGATGTCTCCGCAAGATCCTGCAAATCCCCTGGGAGGACAGATGCACCAACATTAGCGTCCTCGACCAGGCCAACATCCCCAGCATTGAAGCACTAACCACACTCGATCAGCTCCGCAGGGCGGGCCACATTGTTCGCATGCCTGATACAAAACTCCCAAAGCAAGCGCTCTACTCGGAACTCCTACACGGCAAGCGAGCCCCAGGTGGGCAGAGGAAACTTTTCAAGGACACACTCAAGCCTCCTTGATAAAATGCAACATTTCCACCGACACCTGGGAGTCCCTGGCCAAAGACTGCCCTAAGTGGAGGAAGAGCATCTGGGAAGACGCTGAGCACCTCGAGTCTCGTCACCAAGACCATGCAGAAAGCAAGCGGAAGGAGCGTGTGGCAAACCAGTCTTCCCACCCACCCTTTCCTTCAACGACTGTCTGTCTCACCTGTGACAGAGACTGTAAATCCCATATTGGACTGTTCAGTCACCTAAGAACTCACTGTTAGAGTGGAAGCAAGTCTCGATTTCGAGGGACTGCCTATGATGATGATGATGATGATATTAAATGGAACTTTGTGAAACTGCAGACAAAACCTTTTTTAAAAAAAAATGGACAAGTTGCTCAAGACTGTTTAAAGTAAGATTGTATAGTTTTGCTCGATTATTTTCTGTGTACAAGGAGAAATATTCAACGTTTTAACATGGAAGCCTTAATCATGGTTATTCATCTCTCAGAACATGAAGTTGTAAAGGGTTCATCATTATAATTAAAATCGTACAAGGTCTTTTGAATAGCGTTCTCCTTGATGGGCTGAATCAACTTTTCTCATTCCATACTTCATTAAATACAACATTCTTTCGTTTGCATGAAAGACCTACATGATGTGTGGTACTCACGAACTGCAAGTCTTTCACACTTGTGAAGAAAGCACCGTACGCAAATACTTTTGGATGAGTTATTTTCGTTAGTATTATTCAAACTACAAACAAAATTCAACTTTAAGTTTGCTGTTTTATTATCCAGCACAAAACGATTTTTGGCTGTTAATTAAGAATAATCATTTTTTAAATTGGCTTAAAAATATATTGAATGAATTGTTTTCACTTGATTAGCATAAATGCCAAATATTAGTCTATGCAAAAATAAGCTAATATAAGCAGTAATGCTGATTCATTCCATCTGGTGCAGTCTTAGAATTGAGACATCTTTCTAGTTGAAGGATTAATTGTTGCCTTCTTGATGCAAACAGGAATGTAAGCAAGATGTTTTCAGCTGAATTGAGCAATATTGTACAAAGATTTCAAATAATTACTGTAATTCTCCAAGTGAAGCCAGTCTCAAGAACCAAATCAAACTGGTTGTGCCTTGCAGTTGAACCATATGCACACAAAATATTCTTGTTAGAGCCTACATATTAAAAACATCTTTGAACATGGCAACATAATCTTGAAGATTAGTGGTGAAGAAGATCAGAAAGTGTTTTTGCCAAATGATCTTGGCTCTGGATTTCTGTTACATAATTCGTAGGAAACCATGCAGAAAGTGTGGAAGTTGACAATGTAAATACATAAATTTTGGGTCATAGAGGAAATAATTTCAATGAACTTTGGATATCTTTAGGATGAATAGTATTAGACATGAAAGAAATCTTTAACAAGTCGGTATCTTCTGACGAAGTCAAAAGAAAATTGTAGAATACCACAGATGAGTTTCATTGTGGGGAATTTGAAATTATTTGTATGTGCTGGTTGGCTATGTTGTGGGAAGATTGAAGATGGTTTTGCATGTGTACCATTGTGCTACAGGGGTGTGCTTGTGTTCTGAGGAGTATGTATTGTAGAAAGAATTGTCAGATGCAGGTTCAGACCTTATTTATTGTAACTAAATTAGAAAGTTGTCTCCGTTCTTGTCTCTACATTAGCACAGTCTCCCCTTAACCTAGGCAGTAGTAAATATAGTATATATAAAGCACAGAAACAGGCAATTCGGCCCAACCAGTTCATGCTGGCATTTATGCTCCACTTGAGCCTCCTCCCGTCTTTCCTCATCTACATCTATCCGCATAACCCTCTATTCCCTTCCTCATTTGCTTGTCTACTCTCCCCTTAAATGCATCAATACTATTCGCTTCAACCACTCTGGTGGCGATTTCCACATTCTCACCACTCTTGGATAAATAATTTTCTTCTGAATTCCCTATTGGATTTCTTGGTGACTATCTTATATTGATGGCCTCTAGTTAAGCAATACCTCAATTTCAAAATTCTCATCCTTATTTTCAAATCTCTCCATGGCCTTGCCCCTCTCTATCTCTAATCTCCTCCAGCCCCACAACATCCCGAAATGTCTGCGCTCCTCTAATTCTGCTCTCCTGAGCATCCCTGATTGTAATTGCTCAACCATTGCTGGCCGTGCCTTCTGTTGCCTAGGCCCCAAGCTCTGGAACTCCCTGCATAAACCTCTTCACCTCTTCACCTCTCTACCTCTCTTTTCTCCTCCAAGCTAGTGGCAAATCTCCAATTTATCTACCCTCCTTGTGGAAAGATGTTCAGCTTCCATTCAGTACCTTCTGTATGAATCTAGTGACCAATTGCTGTCACAGAACAAGCTTTCTTTCCTAAACTCTGCCTCTCTATATCTCTCTTTCCTCCTTTAAGACGCTCCTTAAAGTCTACCTCTTTGACCAATTTTTTGATCATCTGCCCTAATATCTCCTTATGTGGCTCAGTGTCAAATTTTGTTTGATAATGATTCTATGACGCACCTTCGGATGCTTTACTTCATTAAATAGAGGTTGTCTTTGTTGAAAAATATGTTTATTTCTTTTCTTTTTACATTTATTAGTTTTTCTCACTGCTGCAAGAGTTTCCTAATCATCTTTGTATTCAATCTATAGTACAGTAGCGTTGACATTTTTCTATTAGCAGAGGTTTTAACATTTAAAAAACTGTTACCTGTGAGCATAGTTCAAATTTTTTTTGAATTCTTAAATGAAAGCGTCATTAACAAGTGTCAGTTTGGCCCAATTCCCACATTACAACAGTGATTATACTTCAAAAGTACTTCACTGGCTGTGAATCGCTTTGAGACGTCCGGTGGTTGTGAAAGGCGCTACGTAAATGCAAGTCTTTCTTTCTTAATGGTAGCACTCTTGTCTCCAAGTCTAAAGACTGAATTCAAATCTTACTCCAGGACTTCAGCACATAATTTAGGCTGACAGTTCAGTGCAGTACTGAGGGAGTGCTATATTGTCAGAGGTGCCATCTTTCAGATGAGAGATTAAACTAATGCCCCATTTATCTGTTCAGGTGGATGTAAAAGATCCTATGGCACTATTTGAAAAGCAGGGAGCTCTGCTAGTGTCCTGGTCAACATTTATCACTTAACCAACACCGACAAAACAGATTAACTGGTAATATACCTCCTTTTGCTGTGTGCAAGATTTGCCTACAGAACAATAGCTACTACATTTCAAAAGTGAAGTGCTTTGGGTGGTTCAGAGGCTGTGAAAGCTGCTATATAAAAGTACGTTATTTATTTAATTAAGAATCCAATAAATTAGGTTTCTCTGTGTAGTAGTAGCAATACTATGAGATTACAGTTTCTAACTTTGCAGCAGATGGCATTTGGTATGACTGTGGTAATGAAGCGACTCTTCTCTCTTTAGTGATTAAAACTTATTGTTTATAATATAAATATAATAACGAATAGTCAGCATGGATTTCAAAAGGGAAAGATTTGCTTGACCAACCTCATTGAATTTTTTGAAGAGGTAACAGAGAGAGTGGACAATGGTAATGCAGTAGATGTATTTTATCTAGATTTTCAAAAGGCCTTCGATAATCTGAATTATCATGATCTGGTGAATCTTTGGAATTCTCGACCCCAGAGAGCAGTGGAGACTGAGTCATTGAACATATTCAAGGCTGAGATAGACAGATTCTTGAACTATAGGGGAGTCAAGGTTTATGGTGAACAGGCAGGAAAGTGGAGTTGAAGCCAAGATCAGATCAGCCATGATCTTATTGAATGGCAGAGCAGGCTCGAGGGGCCGTATGGCCTACTCTTACTCCTATTTCTTATGTTCTTATGATAAGGTACCTTATGATAGCATGATGAACAAGATCAGAGAGTTCAGAGTTAGGGGGACAAGTAGCAGAACGGATAGCTAGTTGGCTTCAAGGCAGAAAGTAGGGGTAAAAGGTAGCTTTTCACAGTGGCACAAGGTGGTGTTCCACAAGGGATCAGTGCTGGGACCGCTGTTATGGTGAACAGACAGGGAAGTGGAGTTCACAATTTATATTAATGATTTAGACTAGAATCAAAAACACAATTTCTAAATTTGCGTATGATACCAAATTGGGGGGGATAGTCAATACTCAGGAGGACTGCAACAAATTACAGGATGACATTAATAAACTTGCAGAATGGGCATATAATTGGCAAATGAAGTTCAACACTGATAAATGTGAGCTATTACATTTTGGGAGGAAGAATAGGGAGGTCACTTATCACTTAGAGGGTGCGAGTCTCGGTGGGGTAGAGGAACAAGGAGATCTCGGAGTACATATACACAAATCATTAAAGCTGCGACACAGGTTAGCAAGGCCATAAAAAAAAACCCAAGCACTAGGGTTTATTTCTAGAAGTTAGAATTGAAAAGTAGGGAAGTTATGCTAAACCTATATAGAATCTTGCTTAGACCACACTTGGAGTACTGCGTATTCTAAAAAGGATATAGAGGAACTGGAGAGGGTGCAGAGAAGATTTACAAGGATGATACCAGAAATGCAAGGATATCCATATCCGGAAAGGATGAACAGGCTGGGTCAGTTTTTTGCTGAAAAAAGAAGGTTGAGGGCTAACAGAGGTCTTTAAAATTATGAAAGGTTTTGATAGAGTGGATAGAGAGAGAATGTTTCCACTTGTGAGGAAGAGCATAACAACAACAACAACAACTTGTACTTGTACTTATATAGCGCCTTTAACATAGTGAAATGTCCTAAGGTACATCACAGTTGTATTATGCGATTAAAAATTTGACACCGAGACGCATAAGTAGAAATTAGCTCAAGTGACCAAAAGCTTGGTCAAAGAGGTAGGATTTAAAAGGAGGAAGGAGAGGTTTAGGAAAGAAAGTTCATTCTATGACAGAAATTGGTCACTCAATTTCATGTGGAAGGTACTGAATGGAAGCTGAATATCTTTCCACGAGGAGGTTAGAGAAATTGGAGATTTGCCACTAGGTTGTTCTTGTGCACTTCTTAGCAGCAGTCTCAAGAACAGCAGGAAGAAGCCTGTTGAGACATGCTCTCTCATTTGGCCTGGGAAATCAGGAGAGAAAAGCAGGGGAAAGCTGAGAAAGTAAGTACCCTATCATATTTGGGATCGGTATAAATTGTTGATTTCACTCAAAATTAAACATTTAAATCTAGCAGTCCAGTCTAAAGCAGAGCATGGGACCATTGTTTTGAAAAATGTATAGTTGTAGATGATACAAGTATGCTTTGTGTGAACAGGGCAGAGAAATTAGTAAAAATCAAGTTTAAAAATAATTGGATTTTTTTCTTTGCTTGCAGTATATGATTTGAATAATTATTTCAGATCAAATCTCCGCCTATTATACTATACCACTGTGATTTTCTGAAATTCTTTTGTCTTTTAATGAAAGAGAACCCCATGTTCAGGGTCTTTATTATTTTAGAATTTGACTATTCCATTTCAACTGAAGTTATAACTTTTAGCTTGGTACAGATCTGAAAATTTATTTAATTACCCAGGCCAAATCATTGGTTACCTTGGCCTATTGATCACAGATTTAAAATCTTTTTTCAAACTTATTTTTAGATTTTAAAAGTGCTGCTGTGAAGTCAGTGGCCTTGAAATTACACTAAGGAATAATGCATGTGGTGTTTGTCTGAAACTCCTTTGTCTGCTGTTGTAGTGCAGGCATTGACCTGTTTAAATTAAATGTGTGATGCCTCTGCTCAAAATAATGGATGAAGGAATTTCCTGCAAATGAGTTAAGCATTTATATACTATCATTTTACAGCATCATTTCAAGGTCAGTATTTTTTGGTCTCCCCACGTCATTCACATAGTAAAATGAAGTGTTGAAATTTAGTAGTCTCATCTTATCAACTTTTGAAAGTAAAAATATTGTTTACCATATTCATTACAAGACTATACTTGACATCTTTTCCTCACTTATGAAAAGTAAGGACATGTAATATTTAGAATTACAATTGCAAATATTACAATTTCTAGTTTTGTTCAGGTGATGTTTATAAAGTTATTTAAGTTATGGAATACAAACCTAACTTGGATTTCTGAGTACAGTGTTATGCCCATTTTCTTTCATGGGCAATTGTGAAAAATTGAGGACTTAAAAAAAAAAATCTTGTACTGTAGTACTGCAAAATAACTCGTACTACACAATTTTATGTAAATCATGGTTTCTAACTTATGTGGTACCCTGAGAATTAGCTGTGAATTTGTACTATTTGGGGATCAGGTATTTTGCCTATTGCAGAAAGATGCATGCTCTGGTGAATCTCTGGCAACATTGCGTTACGTGCAACGTGAAATCAGGACCCATAGTCTAGGGCTGGATTTTCCGATTGTTGCTGTTTCTGTTCCCCCTCCTGGAGGGGTGGCAATGGCGGCGGTAAGCTTTTCCGGGTGGATGGGCTTCCAGTGCCTCGCCGGGGTTTCCTGGGATGGTTTTGGTGGGGCGCAGCTGGTTGCGACACCGGCTCGATTTTTTTTTTTTTTTTTTTTTTTTGGCTCCAGCCCGATCCGTTGCGCTCCGAAGAGCACCGTGCTGGGACCGCCTGTGAAAGCGGGCAGTCTGAGCTGTAGCGGCTGCAGTGAGGTAAGTAATGTCCACCTCGGGTAACTGTGATTGTTTTTTATTTTATTTTTATTGTGATTTATATTGTGGTGACGTGAGTTATCTATTGGGAATGTTTTTGGTTGGGGTTTTTTCAGGTTTTTTTCACCCCAGGCCTCCCTTAACAGCGCTTCAAGGCTGGCTGGTTAGCTTGCGATTTTTGCATGCTCAGCCGGCCTAGCGCCCTAAAAGAAGTGTCCCTAAAAGAGGTCCCTTAGCACTCCGCCTCATACTCTGGGCCCAGTTGCCCAATTTTACTGATTGAGGTGCAAACTGTTCCCGGGCTTTATCAGGACCGCCCCGCTGCCATTACTGCCCTGAAATGAGAAAAGCTGAAAATGCAGTCCTATGAGTCCAAAATGGCACTATAACTGAGAAGCTTGTGTTGTGAAGTGTTGCCAATATTGAAGGAATACTCAAAGAAAGAAATTACCTTTTTATATCGTGCTTTATCATATCCTCAGTGCGTTCCAAAGTACTTTACAAACAATAGATTACTTTTTTTGAAATACACTGTTATATATGCAAATAGCTCAATAACAGTTTTATCCTTAAATATTTATTGAACCACTATTCCAAAAAAACAAAATTGAATGATAGGTCGGTCGATATCTGTGGAGAGAACAAACAATTTAATATTTCGGGCTACAGTCCTTTTATTAGGTTGTGGCCTAAAGTGTTAACTTGTCTAGTTCCTTCACAGATGATAACTGACCTGTGTTTCCAGCATTTTCTGTTTTTGTCTCAGATTTCTCGCAATTTTTTTAACTTTTTAGTTGAATAATAAAATGTATTGGGTCTGCAAAGCTGAGCACCAAATCATCATGTTTCAGCCTCAGAAATGGTAGGAAGGAGGCCATCTGCTAGCCTTCCTTTACTTCCAGGAAGTAATAATTATTTTCTCCTGTTCTCCTGGTTGTCCTGTTTAAATCATGCCTATCGATAGGTAAGTGGTTCAAGTCCCACTCCAGAGACTGTACAACATCTAGGCTGACATTTCAGTGCAGTACTGAGGGAGTGCTGCACTGTCGAAGGTGCCGTCTTTAAGATGAACAGAGGCCCGTGTTTGTCCATGCACAAAGATGTCGATCCTGTCCCAAATTGTGGGGACAGGTTTATTTTTCATGTTTGGGGGTGGTCACTGGCACCTGGAAGGGTATTCAGCAGTGGCTACCCTGTTCCACTCTTGTAAGACGCGGTGGGCCAAGGTTGCACTGCCTGACATCCTCTGAGGCCATCCTGGGCTGAAGAAAACCAGCACTTTAAAGCAATTTTAGCTTTTAAAGGAGCCATTTTCTGACAGAGCAAAGATAATGAATCCCTCCTTACCAAAAAATGGTGATCGATTTAGAAACTGGGGCAGAATCCTGGCAGAACCATTTTCCATCCCAAATTAATTACAAAGTTCCAAATTTATCATTTGCAGAAATTGGCTTGAAAGCTATAAACCAGTTGAGCAGACTTGGTGCACCTTGCTGTCTGGCCTGTCGCTCCTCCCTTCACATCCTGCTGACAGACACCAGTCAGCCAAACACCACATTCAGTCCCCACCCTGCTAAACCTCTGATGTCTCGTTCCTCCACAGTGATGCCAGACCAAAGGATCCACATTTGCTGCTGAAATCCAACAGCACTATTGCAGTGGTGCCAAACCCCAATAAATTCATTGCTGTTCTGCCAAAGCCCATGACTATATTCCATAGTGCTGCCAAATCACATTGCTGTCCACTAGTGCAGCTAATCCCTGCTCATTCTACTCAACAATGCACAATTGCATTTGTGGCCAGAGACCTGTATAATCTGAGCACCAATCAAATACCCGGTCTAAAATCTCGTGGAATTTTGATGTAAGTGAGTTGTACGTAAGTACAAAATCATGGACCATGTACAGTAGACACCTCAAGTCGCTGGAAAAATATCACCAACGATATCTCCACAAGATCCTACAAATCCCCTGAGAGGACAGGCGCACCAACATCAGCGTCCTCGTCCAGGCTAACATCCCCAGCATTGAAGCACTGACCACACTCGATCAGCTCCGCTGGGCAGGCCACATAGTTCGCATGCCAGACACGAGACTCCCAAAGCAAGTGCTCTACTCGGAGCTCCTTCACGGCAAACGAGCCAAAGGTGGGCAGTGGAAACGTTACAAGGAAACCCTCAAAGCCTCCCTGATACGACATATCCACTGACACCTGCGAGTTCCTAGCCAAAGACCGCCCGAAGTGGAGGAAGTGCACCCGGGAGGGCACTGAGCACCTTGAGTCTCAACGCCAAGAGCATGCAGAAATCAAGTGCAGGCAGCGGAAAGAGTGAGCGGCAAACCAGTCCCACCCACCCCTTCCCTCAACGACTATCTGTCCCACCTGTGACAGAGTCTGTGGCTCTTGTATTGGACTGTTCAGCCACCAAAGAACTCACTTCAGGAGTGGAAACAAGTCTTCCTTGATTCCGAGGGACTGCCCATGATGATAATGACTATGCCCAATCTCCTTGATCTTTGATAATCCTGTTGCCCAAACGCATCTCTGTCCATAATAATGTCTCCTCCCCCACGTTACAATGCCTTGTATGTTAGTTTCCTGCAAGTGCACTTGTGCAGAGGCTCTCTTCAAATTCTAATCAGATTTTCAGGCGCAGCAGGAAACAGTCATTTTTCTGGTTTTGTATTGACATTTTTTTGAGCATTTTTTAAAAGAAAATCCTCACTGAGATCTGTACTATATTTTCTGTTTTTCTGTATGTATTTTTATGGTACAAGTATAAGTCACACTAAAAATTGAAAAGTTTCCTGATTCTTAAACGTGCTGTGCCTAATGTGCATGAATGATTGTTAAATGGGTTCAAACATTAATTTTCATACTTGAAGAAGAAATACATGGTGTGAGTTCAGTGATTTCCTTAGACCCAATTGTTTATGCCCATTTTAAACTCTGGCGTATTCCAATGAGATTCGCAGGAAATTTGAGCGTAACTTGAAATCGGCAGAATTTTTGGATATAGCTTTCGGGTAGCGCCTAACTGGAAATACCAAGCTTTGTCTCGTAACATAGAAACATAGAAAATAGGTGCAGGAGTAGGCCATTCGGCCCTTCGAGCATGCACCGCCATTCAATGAGTTCATGGCTGAACATGCAACTTCAGTACCCCATTCCTGCTTTCTCGCCATACCCCTTGATCCCCCTCGTAGTAAGGACTACATCTAACTCCTTTTTGAATATAGTTAGTGAATTGGCCTCAACAACTTTCTGTGGTAGAGAATTCCACAGGTTCACCATTCTCTGGGAGAAGAAGTTTCTCCTCCTCTCGGTCCTAAATGGCTTACCCCTTATCCTTAGACTGTGACCCCCTTGTTTGGACTTCCCCAACATTGGGGACATTCTTCCTGCATCTAACCTGTCTAAACCCGTCAGAATTTTATGTTTCTATGAGATCCCCTCTCATTCTTCTGAACTCCAGTGAATACAAGCCCAGTTGATCCAGTCTTTCTTGATATGTCAGTCCCGCCATCAGTCTGGTGAACCTTTGTTGCACTCTTTCAATAGCAAGAATGTCCCTCCTCAAGTTAGGAGACCAAAACTGTACACAATACTCCAGGTGTGGCCTCACCAAGGCCCTGTACTTAGTAACACATTCCTGCCCCTGTACTCAAATCCCCTCGCTATGAAGACCAACATGCCATTTGCCGCCTTAACCGCCTGCTGTACCTGCATGCCAACCTTCAATGACTGATGTACCATGACATGCAGGTCTCGTTGCACCTCTCCTTTTCCTAATCTGTCACCATTCAGATAATAGTCTATCTCTCTGTTTTTACCACCAAAGTGGATAACCTCACATTTATCCATATTATACTGCATCTGCCATGCATTTGACCACTCACCTTGTGTACCATCTTGCTGGGCATTCTTGGCTTCAAAACTGGTAAAGGATTAAAAAAAATTAAATACATAGGTAAATATATATATTTATAAAATAATGGTCTTAATTTACTTTTGTCACAGAATAATGGATATAGCTCTATTGATCACCAAAACATCAATAAAAACACAGAATAACGTTTAATAAATATCTGACTTATTTAGTTAATTGTAAATCGGTAACCGTGATGTTATCTCCTACATAGCATAAATATCCCTATCCATTTTGGTGACATTTTTGTGTAAGTGTCAACTCCAAATGGACAGGTTTTAAAACTTGAAGGAGTCCCTGAGGCTGGCTTATAGATGATGAATTATCATTAGCAGAGATGGTCATAAACTCATGATGATTCAGCATTAGTTTTATGTTAATTAGCTCCACACTATTGGCCTTTTAATCCTTGCAAGCTATTATCATAGATGATGTCATCAATATGCACGTTTAAAAAAAGGTTTCAACTGACCAAACACATGGCTGTTCTTAGTTCTTCATAACCTTTTTTTGAAAGGGACTGTGATGGTGAGATTGTCACTTTTAAAGTAAATTATGAAACAAATGTTGCTGCTGTGGATGTAAACAAATAATATGCATTGATTGTGAAGCTCCCCCACCGAAAGTATCCAGTGTAATTTGCACTGCTCCATGAATCCACTCTGGGGATTTCTAGTTACTGAACCCAGATATGTCTCCGTATAGCTAAGATATGAAACATCAGATCGATTCCACTGTTTCTTTATTCATATAAAAATTTAGACTCCGATAGTTGGGAATATTTTTAATTTTCTACCCCAAAGGCCTGCGGATGCTCAGTCTTGAATATATTCAAGGCAGAGATTTCCAGACACAAGGGAATCGAGCGATTATCGGGAGAGGGCAGAAAAGTGGCATTGAGGTAGATCAGCCATGATCTTACTGAATGCTGAGTATGCTCGAGGGGCCATATAGCCTACTTCTTTTCCTATTTCTTATGTTCTTGTATCTAGTCTTATTGGTACTTTTACATAACAACATAAGAATTGGGAGTAGGCCATATGATCCCTCAAGCCTGCACAGCCATTCAATAAGCATATGGCTGATCTTTGATTTCAACTACACTTTCCCGCTCGATCTCCATATTCCTCGATTTCCCCTAGAGTCTCAAAATCTATCTATCTCAGCCTTGAATATATGCAAAGATTCAACATCAACAGCTCTTTGGGGTAGCAAACTTCAAAGATTCACAATCCTTTTAAGATAAGAAATTCCTCCTCATCTCAGTCTTAAATGGCTGACCCCTTATCCTGAGACTATGCCCCCTAGTTCTAGGTTTTCGAGCTAGGGGAAACAACCTCTCAGCATCTACCCCGTCAATCTCTTTCAGAATCTTGTATGTTTCAATGAGATCACCTCCCATTCTTCTAAACTCGTGAGTATAGGCCCATTCTACACAATCTCTCCTCATAGGAGAACTCTCTCATCCCAGGAATTAATCTGGTGAACTTTTGTTGTACCACCTCCAAAGCAAGTATATCTTTCCTCAAATGAGGAAACCAAAACTGTGCATGGTACTCCAGTTAAGCTCAAGGGCCAATAGATGTGCAAAGATGACCGTCTTCTTTAAAATGTTGGTTTCTTGTTTCTGGTGCAAGAATACTATTCTTACAAAAGTATTTTAGTTTTGTGCACATTTTAGTTTTGCTGAAATTCTTGTAGAAAATCTTAATGAAAGTTAACTCCTCCCCCAATGTTTTGCCCACTGATTTTCAAGCTATTATACGATTATCAGTATGTGTTGACATCAGAATACCTGTAACAAATGGGTAGCATGAAATAATAGAACCCTGTGAAATTGCTTTGCAATATTGTACAATATATAATTTATTCAAAGTATATTTTGTGCACTGTAGTTAAATAAATTTAAAATGCTTCTTCAGAGACATCAAAATCATATCTCATCCATGCCGTTGTCATTTCCAGACTTGACTATTCCAATGCTTTCCTGCATAAATTTTAGTTCATCCAAAACTCTGCTGCCTGTATATTATTCTGTACCAAGTCCTACTCCCCCATCACCCTGTGCTCGCTGACCTGCAATTGGCTCCCGGTTTCCCCAGTGCTTCAAATTTAAAATTTTCATCTTCATGGTTAAATCCTTTTTTGGCCTCAGCCCCCCCAACCCCCCCCCCCCCATCTCTAACCTCCTCTAGCCCTGCAGCATTCTGTGAACTCTGCATTCCTCCAACTCTGGCTTTTTGTGCATCCCTCACTCCTTTCCTACCATCGTTGGCAAACATGCTGCCAGCCATCTAGATCCTATGCTCTGGAATTCATTACCTAAACCTCTCCACCTTCCTCTCCTTTAAGTCCCTCCATAAAATCTACCTTTCTGACCAAGATTTTGATCACCCCTACGAGTATTTTCTTGGATATCGTCCATGTACATTTTTGTCTGATTACGCTTTTGTGAAGTGCCGTGGGACATTTTTCTACGATCAAGGCATTATATAAATGCAGGTTTTGTTGTATGTGTAGTTTTTCCTTTACATCTCAATTACTGTGGGATGTTTTTCTACATTAATGACACTATATAAAGGTGTGTTGTTGTAGTGAAGCACCAACTGCACTCTATTATTAATTCCAAAATTGCTTAATTTCAATTGTCCATTAATTAAAAATGTTCGAGCACTAAAAAACAAGTCCTATTTAAATTAAGTTGCTTCCAGAATTATAGAATTTTATTTGTGTAAAAATGCATTCGATTAACAGGAGTAGACTATTATAATGCAACAATAACTTCTGGTAGATGCTTTTTGACTTAAAATAGGCCCTTTCTGCAACACCATTTGCACAACACTTGTTTCACTGAAATCCTTGGATTTTGCAATAGAAATATCGAGTAATTAGGACAGCAATGTTTGGCGTCTGCATATGCACAGTTAGACGTGGAAATCCGTAAGTTGCTGTCCGATTTGCCTTGTTCCTCCACAAGCTTCACTACACTGGTACCTTGCCGAAAGATTCAGCATTCAAACACATGAAGGGCGTGAAGTTTTGGTACTTGCCCACTAGCTAAACACACCAGAAAAAGTTAGGGTTGCTGTATTCAGGTGTAAATGAGTTTTGAACGGTTATATTCACATAAGTCATGTTCACTGCCAAACAACCTCTCTGGCCCTGAAATGTAATTTTACAAATGTGGAGTCTCATTTTTTTTCAGAATTTAATATTGTAGATTTTTGATGTATTATCTTTCCTTTCCTTCTTTCCTTCTTTCCTTTTTCTTCTTTTTTCTTCTTTTTTTTCTTCTTTCTTTCTTCCTTCTTCTTTTTTCTTCTTCTGTTTTGTTTTCTTTTTCCTTTTTTTTCTTTTTTTTTTCTTTTTTCTTCTTTTCATATTCTAGTTTAGACCCTATATGGGGGAGATTTTGGTTGAATACTTTAGGTTCCAAAGAGGTGGCCAAGATGGGTTCTTAAGCATTTAGTGCAAGACGCTATCTTGGCAAAGGAATTGAAGCCAGTGCTAGGAATAGCTGCCCGGAGGACCAGTAAGTGGCTGACTGACAATTAATTGTCTGCTAGCGCTTATTAAATTGTCTGCATGCCATTTTGGTGGCTAACGCTTAATTTAACGAGCTCTCCTGACCAGCTGAACAGGAGTAAACAAGCCCTTGCTGAGTATTTCAAATGCTACTTGAGCCTTGCTTAGCTTTCAGTGTTCACTTGCTGAATGAGATCGACTGACTACACTGCATTTGAAGAGGACTTTTGAGACACATCGGGATACTTTCTGCGACACTTTGTCAAGACCTTATCACGACTCTTAACAACATTTTTCCTACATATTCTCTCAGGATTTCATCTAACAAAAGTGAGTGCTGTACCACTATACCTTATTGGACATCTTACAAGAGTTATCAGAAGAAAGGGAGTGGTTGGTCATGAGCGTCTTGATCACGGTCCCCCTTGCTCTGCATGACAATTTGGAGGAGGAGTTGAGGCTCGGCAGAGCAGCATAAGCTGCTGGAGTAAGGTGGGGGAAAGAGACAGGAGGGTTCTCAGCAGGAGGCCCTGTCAACCTAGGGTATTCAGAGAACCGTACTCATACATTCACATGATACACCATACAGTCATCAAGATCCATGGCGCGGCCCTGGACACTGTGGACCACTTCCCATATCTCGGGAGCCTCCTATCAACAAGAGCAGGCATTGACGACAAAATCCAACACCGCCTCCAGTGCGCCAGTGCAGCCTTCGGTAGCCTGAGGAAAAGAGTGTTTGAAGACCAGACCATCCAAACTGCCACCAAGCTCATGGTCTACAGGGCTGTAGTAATACCTGCCCTCCTGTATGGCTCAGAGACATGGACCATGTACAGTAGACATCTCGAGCTGCTGGAGAAATATCATCAAAGATGTCTCCGCAAGATCCTACAAATCCCCTGGGAGGACAGGCTCACCAACATCAGCGTCCTCATTCAGGCTAACATCCCAGCACTGAAGCACTGACCACACTCTATCAGCTCCGCTGGGCAGGCCACATAGTCCGCATGCCAGACAAGAGACTCCCAAAGCAAGTGCTCTACTCTGAGCTCCTTCATGGCAAACGAGCCAAAGGTGGGCAGCGGAAATGCTATAAGGACACCCTCAAAGTCTCCCTGATAAAGTGCAACATCCCCACTGACACCTGGGAGTCCCTGGCCCAAGACCGCCCTAAGTGGAGGAAGTGCATCCGAGAGGGCGCTGAGCACCTCGAGTCTCAATGCCGAGAGCATGCAGAAATCAAGTGCATACAGTGAAAGGAGCGTGCTGCAAACCAGTCCCACCCACCCCTTCCCTCAACGACTATCTGTCCCACCTGTGACAGGGACTGTGGCTCTCATATTGGACTGTTCAGCCACCAAAGCACTCACTTCAGGAGTGGAAGCAAGTTTTCCTCAATTTCGAGGGACTGCCTATGATGATGACTCTACCTTATTGGACACCTTACAGGAGTTATCAGTAGAAATGGAGTGGTTGGTCATGAGTGTCTTGATCACGGTCCCCCTTGCTCTGCATGACAATTTGGAGGAGGAATTGAGGCTAGGCAGAGCAGCATAAGCTGCTGGAGTAAGATGTGGGGGGGGAAAGAGACAGGAGGGCTCTCAGCAGGAGGCCCTGTCAACCTTGGGTATTCAGAGCACCGTACTCATACAATTACATGATACAAGACCAGTGCATGAGGAGACTGTGCTTTACCAAGGAGGTCATTGTAGAGACCTGTGGCCTCGTGGAAGGAATACTCAGTCGTCACAGCGCAGCCAGATCACCATAGCATTTAACTTTTACGCTACTGGAACCTTCCAGGCTACCACAGGTAATATAAGTCACATCTCAGAATCCTCTGTGTACTTCTGCATAAGAGAGGTCTCTGTGGCTTTATACACTCTGAGGAATTACTATATATCATTCCCTATTGCCAGTGAAGACCAGAGGCACTAGGATTTGACAGGATTGCGGGGTTCCCCATGGTCCAGGGAGCCATTGACAGTACACATGTGACCATTTGAGCCCCTCATTTGAACTTTGAGGTGTTAAGGAACAAAATGGGATTGCATTCCCTTGAGGTACAGCTTGTCTGCGACCACTGGTAGAGCATTATGCAGATGAATGCCTGTTATCCAGAGAGCTGCCACAGTGCATTTATAATGAGACAGTCATCGGTCCAACAGATCTTTGAGTCCTAATGCAATGTGCATGGCTGGCGACTCAGTGACAAGGGATACACTCTGATGCCATGGCTCATTACTCCCCTGAGAAACCCCCAGACACCAGCTGAGCACTCATACAAGGAAAGCTACTTGACCACCAGGAATATCATTGAGCAGACCATTGGGGTCCTCAAGCAGAGGTTTAGATGTCTTGACCAGTCAGGGGGTGCCCTGCAGTACTCTGCCGAGAAGGTGTCCACATTCGTGGTGATTTTCTGCATGCTCCACAACCTGCAGATCATGAGAATCTAGCTGTAATTACCAGCAATTGTGCCATAGTCAAGCTCGAGCCACAACAGGAGGGGGAGTAAGAGGAGGACCAGGGGGGGGGCACCAGAGGCTTCCAGGTAGACAAGCTGCACCTGGGACGAATGCTCGCCGCCCTCTAATTGAACAGTGCTTTTGAGAGACGTGCTCCACCATCAGAGTCTGGAGCACTGTGACCACATGATGATCCTTCCATGGCTTCGGATCCATCAGGTAGTCCATCATCTGCACTCAATCTTTTCAACCCCTACCCCATGAAGATCGCACTTTTTAAAAAAAAAAACACCGATTCCACCACTACTCAATTACCATAATCACTTTATATACATCAAAGAAAATATGTAAACATGAGAGAACTGTTATGTATGTAAACATTATAAGTGTAAGACATGCCACCAGAGGGTGCACCTGTTGGAGACCCAAGGGTCACCTGCACACCTCATGCAAGCGAGTATAAAAGGTTGTCTGCCATGTTGCTTTGGCACTCTGGAGTTTTGTTAAAGAGACTAAGGTTACACCAACATCACTTGAAGAATATTAAACTATTCACACTGGCGCTTATCCTTAAAGGCTATATGTAAGGACTGTTGCGTAATCTCATGCTTCTATGAAGTGCAACCCCAGTGACGGCAGCAGGCAAGGTGGATGGCTAAGAATCTGATTAGGTAGCTCAGATGTCCTGCTGGGACACTCAAGGCTGCAGGCCGTGATGGCACCACCTCAGACTGCAGCATTTCATCATAGGTTTCAACGGTCTGGGCTGCCTGGCTGACTGGCAATGGCAAGAGCAGTGGTGAAGTGGCAGGGGGTGGAACAGCAATGCTGGCCTCTGGAGAGAGGCCAGTCGATTCCTGCTCCATGATTCCCACACCACTACCTCGGGGCCTCTGTTCAGTGAACTGGTGGAGGATAGATATATGGGCATTGGAGACACTCTGCAAGCCCCTTTGAACTGAGGAGCCCGGAGCCACCATGGCAGCTGTCCGAGCTTCCATTGCAGCAGTTTGCCATTCCAGACAAGCTGCAATGACTGAAGCTGCAAATTCAGTCATCAGATGCTGCATGATGTTTGGCTCCACAGGTCACTGTCTGGAAGTCACCAGCCTCTTTATGCTGGAGAGGATGGGTTCCAAGCTCTGCGTCCAGCCAAGGTGGAGGAGGACTCTTCCATCACCCTAGCCATGACTTGTCGTCTTTCGCCATAGTCCTATGAGGTCCTCGCCTGACTTCTCTGCAGCAGATCTAGTATGTGACCTTGTCCCACCCCCCAGAAAAATGGCATGTGGGTGTCCCTTCCACCCTGCGTGAGTATTGCCCGGTGCGTTCCATTGTGAGGATCTCTCTTGCAAGCGAGCCTCTAAGTTGCGCATGGTGCCAGCCTCTGAGCTGGTGCCTGTGACAGTAATAGCCATTGATACAGTGCATTCATCCTCTCGTTCTCCTTCTCCTGGGGTAGGGGGGGCAAGTTGCTGCTCCTCAATCTACTCCATGGGACAAGGTGCATCTTGTTCCTGGGAGCTTGCAATGGTCAACCTGGAAGTGTTGGGATGCAATGTGTCTGGCCACGATGTGTGTGATGACACCATATGGAGGTTGGGAGTGAGGATAGCTTCGGCTGATTAGGGATCGGGAATAGTTGGGCATCTGAAAGGAAGCTGCGGTCACCAGGCAAGAAGCTCCCTGCTCTGACTCTGGCCACAGGCTCTGCCACTCCCTTCCCGATCATTGCTCGCACTGCCTCTTCAAGGGAAGTGATATCATTAAGTCGTACATGCCCTTCCCCCGGTCATGTTCTGCTGCCGCATGTTATGTGCAATTTTTTCCGGGAAGAGATAGTGGTGATTGTGAATGAATGTTTTGACAGCGGTATTTGCATGCGTGTGATGTCTCATATGGTTGTGATGCCTTACATGGTTGAAAAGCTGCACGGTATGTCTGAGGTGTGAATACTGTGGGGTAAATGTCAACGTATAGTTAGATGGTGGTTGAGTTTGTGATGGTGGTGCAGTTATTGAGAGATATGTTCGTGAGATGGGATGTTATCTTGACCATTTGCGCACAAGTCATTATATTTCTTGCGCTAGGGCTCCTGGCTGTGACCTCCTGGGTGGTGATCTCCCAAATGCGGCAGATCAGCTGCCTCTGTGTAATCCTTTCCCCCCCCCACCCTCTCCTGCAGGTAGGGGGTATCCCTCCTTCTCCCTACTTCCACCACCAGGACCTCCAGTGCCGCATCAGAGAATCTGGGTGCCCTCTCTCTTGCTTCTTGAGGCATCATTCGATTCCCAGCCATCACACCTTCAGTGAAAGTGGGCACGAGGAGCCCACATTTACTGCTCCATGAAAGTTGCGTGTAATCAACATTTGAGTGCTAAGCCTGCAGGTTTCTGGTTCGTGCCTGCTGGTACGTTCAAATTATGATTGTCATCAATTAGCGCAAACACTGCGTGTTAAATCCTGACTTTCAAACACAGCACCCGTTTAATGCCTGTTTTCACCCTTGGCCAAAATAACCCCCTGCGTGTTTCAGTGAGGATTCTTCAATCTCATTGATTGAAGAGACGCAGTTGCCTGCCCTGTGCACACAAGACACAGATCCCCTGTAGAGGATGCCTTGCTGAAAACGATTTCTAAAGTTGCCTCTCAAAAGCCAGCAAAAAGTCTATGGGCAGCTGTAGGCTTCATGAACGGAGAGCGCTGTTCCTTTGCTGATGACTGTAAAATCCAGGCCAATGTAGGCCAAGTGGCAAAGGCTTTAAACTAGACGGGTTGAGGGATCTACAAGAAATGAAACCAGCCTAAATATACACAACCGGAAAGGAGAGCAAAGGAAAGACTAAAGTAAAGGAGGCCATTGATGGCCAGGGAATAAATAGAGTTATAGAACAGGATTTTAAAAAGATGGTTAAAAATAAAATAAGAGGAATTGCTATTAAAAATGAGTTAATCTGTCTGTACAACAATTCACACTGTGTCCGTAATAAAACAAGGACGTAGCTAATTGCACTAGAAAATGCTTTGATAGGCTTTCCATGATCACATGACCTGATTGCTGATTGGTCCTCTTGGCGGATAAGCCGCACCCACAAGTTTCTCTGGAATGAGTAGTTAGAATTGCCCAGCCCAAGTTCTGAGTGACTTTGCAAAGTGTAATTTGAGCCATTCTGACTTCAGACAGGATAGAGCTCCCCCATCCCAGCACAAGTTCCTTGTCTTCCGCCAGCCAAAGTTCCTTACACCTCCCAACCCTCCAGCCCAAGTTCATGCCTGCTCCAGCCCAAGTTCCTTACTGCCCTCAGCCCAAGTTCCTGACCTTACCCGTTCCCTGCCCACTATAGATGGGGCATTGTGTGTGGGTCATGGATTGTTAACCGATTTATTGGGTATGAAGTGAATAGTGACAGTGTCGTGATTTCCGGATTTCATCCACTCCAATGATGTCCCTTGTCACACACGCACCGAGCTTTCCGAGAAATTGGGTGTGGGTGTAAAGGGGGTTGGAAGGATGTGTACGTCCATGAGTTCCCCCACTCCCGCTCCCCTATCTCCCACTCCCCCCCCACCCCTCTCTCTCTCTCTCTCTCTCTCTCTCTCTCTCTCTCTCTCTCTCTCTCTCTCTCTCTCTCTCTCGCGCTCTCGCGCTCTCTATCGCGCTCGCTCTCTCTCTCGCTCTCTCTCTCTCTCTCTCTCTCTCTCTCTCTCTCTCTCTCTCTCTCTCTCTCTCTTTTCCCCCCCCCCCCCCCCCGATCTCTCTCTTTCTCTTTCCCCCCCACCCTCTGAATTAATATAGCAGTTGCGACAGTGGACCTACTGTATTACTGGTTATTTTTAATAGTGAGTTGGAGACTCTATATATTAATGCATCAGCTCCTAGAATGTACTATGTCTATTACCACAAGGCATATTTACCTTGCAATCTAAAGCACCATTTCACAATTCTCACATAAATATTTAAAAGACCACGATGATCTGTTTCCAGCATGTCACATTGGTGTTTCAGGATGGAAATGCCCTTACCAGGAGATTTTTTAAATAAATCTTTACAGAGGTTGAAATTCTCTGCTACAAACTGTTGTTGAAGCAAAATTCTTAATTCTTTTCAAAAGGGAATTAGATAATTGCTTGAAAATATTGAATGGGGAAGTGAGTAAGAAAGATGGATTAGATTAGGTATCTTGTGGAGAAAAACACCAGCACAGACTTGATGGACTGAATGGTCTGTTTCTGTTCTGTAACATACTATGAACATACTACAAATTTATTTCTAGTTAAACTATTGTTGTTTTGGAATTCTGTCCCCAAGTATTTGTGCAAAATGGCTTGCAGAAATAAACCACCAAGGGGCGCTGACCATTTACTGATTTAGCATAGTGAGCCTGATTGAGTTGTGGAAACTTCAACATGGTTTATCTTTCATAATCCACTGTCATCAATGCATATTCTGCTTATATAGCATATGGAGTGAGATTTCTATTTTAAAGATAAATATATTTGTAAGTATTTTGAATTTTAGCCATTTATATGTATGCTGTATGCTGAAGATTGTAGTATGATGCTGGTTTCAGAGATATGTGGTGTAACCTTCTGTATCTAAGTGTTGTATTATTTGTTTTGGGCAGGAGCTTGAAGATTGAGGTTCCATAGAAAGTTTTACAAAATTCAGCCAGTATTTATTTTTTATTTTTCCTTTTTTATGTGAGGGTGCATTTTTTTTGTGTTTTGCTTCAATTTTTTTCCCTTCGTTTTGAAAGTGGTGATGCATGCTGGGTACCTTTTCCAAGTGGCCATTATTCATGTGCAGACCTAGAAAATAAGGCCTTGAATTTTCTCTGTATTTGCGCCCAGAGGCATCCGTAACCTGGGCGCAAACTAATTGCGTGGCTTAAAAGATCATGGAATTTTGGGCATAAGTGAGTTATATGCACAGTTACAATACGTCCAAATTTATACAAGACTCTCAAAGCAAGCGCTCTACTCGGAACTCCTACACGGCAAGCGAGCCCCAGGTGGGCAGAGGAAACGTTTCAAGGACACCCTCAAAGCCTCCTTGATAAAGTATAACATCGCCACTGGCACCTGAGAATCCTTGGCCCAAGACCACCCTAAGTGGAGGAGAGAGCATGCAGAAACCAAGTGCAGACAACGGAAGGAGCGTGCAGTAAACCAGACTCCCCACCCACCCTTTCCTTCAACCACTGTCTTTCCCACCTGTGACAGACTGCAATTCCCGTATTGGACTGTACAGTCACGTGAGAACTCATTTTTAGAATGGAAGCAAATCTTCCTCGATTTTCGAGGGACTGCCTATGATGATGATGATACAATACGCCCACATCTCCTGATTTTTTTTATACACAAATAGGGTGTTAGGGTGTATTCATCGGAAAATTGAGTACAAGACGAGGTATACGGTTTTGTTCTTTTACAAGACCTTAGTCAGGCTGCACTTGGAACACTGTGTCCAGTTTTAGTTTCCTCACATTGTGGGTGATATTGAGGCTTTGGAAAGGGTGCAGAGGAGGGCCTTAATTCCCAGTCTAAAGTATCTTAGTTATCTAGATAGGCGAAAAGAGTTTGGACTCTATACCTTAGAGGATCGGATTGAGGTTCATAAGATAATGAAGGGAATAGATTGTGTTCCAGCTGAGAGTTTATTTTAATTAAATAGATTAGGCAGGGGTCATACATTTAAGTTGTATAAGGCTAGATGTCCCAAGGTGGTTCTTTTCCCAGAGAATAGTAGACCTCTCGTGTGGTAGATGTGGACTCGCTGAATTCCTTCAAGCAAGAGCTGGACTTTTTCCTGCCTGGGGCGGAGATTACCTCTTACAGAATGTAGGCACGGCAGGGAATTCAGAGTGATCTCCTGGACTAACGTTGATTGCCTCGATGGATTAGAGAGGAATTTCCCAGACTTTCTTCCCAAATTGGCCTGTTTTTTTTAATCAGGTATTTTGCGCCTCCTGGAGATCACATGGTTTTGGGTGGGGTGGAGTGTATATGTTATGATACACAAGGTCATTGTTCGTATGAATGTTATGAAACTTAAATTTTCATACTTAAAGAAGGAATACATGGTGCGAGTTCAGTGCTTTCCTTCGGCTTCAATTGTTTATGCTTATTTATCCGTATCTCTGTAAAGATTATTCAATCTGATTGGTTGAGGATCCACACTGTTTCTTGGCCTGCTCACGCCACAAATCCCCTGTAGAGGGCACTATGCTGGATTAGATGCCTGATGACAGGAAGTCTATGCTCAAAAGCCCACGAAAACTCTGGGCAGTGCCAGGGTAGTGAGCGTCAAACACTGTTCCTTCGCTGCTGACCTCAAATCCTGGCCATAATACTTAGAATGTTATCATTTATTTGTAGTGTTACTATAAGCACTTTACCAAGAAATTGCTGTTTCCTAGCTTAGTTGCTGAGAACCAGATTTAGAATTGTACTGTGATGGGATGGTATGATGGGCCTCTCCCTATGCCACCACCTCAGTGGCTGGGCTTAGATCCCAGTCAACACTTCTGTCTATTTCTTCAGACGGCCCTAGCCTCCGCCCACTCAGCTTTGCTAAGCTGTGGGTCTCATGTAACTTAAATGCATGCACAGGCCAAGTGCAGATGTTATGTATGCATTTTTCATCTCTCGCCTTGCTCTGTCAGCCTTTCTTCACTTCCTCACCCAGCCTTGTCCTCACTCTATTCGATTTCACCCACATCCTCTTGTCCCATATATTCCCCATTCTACTTCCTTACCTGCCCTCATGTCCCCAATGTTCTTTGAGATTGACCATGACCACTGTCCCTCAGATTTACCCTACTTGCTCCCTCCTCCTGCTGCTACTTTTTGACTGCCGATAAGGCCCCGTCCAGGCCTCAACTACTACTGCTGTCTCCCCGTACCTCCTGCTTCTCATCTCACCATGGTCCTGCCGCAGCCTTGGCCCACATCCATGCGCTCTTTTCACTGCACTAGCTGTCTAGCCATAAATGCATCCCCAACTTCACACCTAGGCCACATTTTCTGATTCCCATTACTAAACTGGGGAGAGGAAAATTTTAATTTGAAGTGGGAAGACATTCAAAAAAGGCAAATGGAAGAAAACAAACAAAAATGATACAGCAACAGAAAGGGAAAAAAAGCAGATGATGAGAGAGAATGGCATAATCAAAACAGGCCATGCACCACCAAGAACAAGGCAACAAAAACAGGTCATAGAGAGTGACATACCATGAGCAATGCCACAGGAGATTTACTATTTTTTTTAAACTCACTCTAAATCATCTAGTTTGAATTGAATTCAGAGTGCTTTCTTTTTAGTTTGGGGTTTCGTGACAACATTATAGTATTGTAAAGGGAAATTGAAGATAAGATCTTATTCTTAAAGCTCCCACTATGTTTTGTTGCTCTGAATTGCTTAAAAATGCGCATTTGATTGTTCCGTGCTGGCGATAGTCATTATTTCTGAGGTTATGTGCTGAGATGCAATGCTTCAATGCCTAGCTTGGATTCACAATATCCCTTACTGCTAAGTGCGAACAGTGGAACACAAGAACATCAGAACTAGGAGCAGAAGTAGGCCATTTGGCCCCTCGAGCCTGCTTCTCCATTCAATGAGATCATGGCTGATCTTCTATCTCAACTCCACTTGCCTGCACTATCTCCATATTCCTTGATTCCCTCGAGTGCAAGAAAGCAGCTCTATAGACATCTGAAGGCCGAGGTCCAACATAAAACTCGCAACTTAAAGAAAAGATCGTGGATGAAAAAAGCGCAGGAAATCCAGCAACTAGCCGACAACCACGACGTGCCTGGATTCTTTAGTGCAGTCAAGACCACCGACAACCCAAGCACCCAAGATCTTCCCCCACTGAGGGCCAAGAACAGAGAGGTACTCATTAAGGACGTAGAGCAGTCAGTGCCCACTGGAAGGAGCACTTCGAAGATCTCCTTAACCGACACTCTGTCTTCGACGTGAATGTCCTCGACTCCATTCCGCAGCATGCTATCCGCCGCGACCTATGCACAACCCCTGCCCGGCATGAGGTTGAAAAGGCCATCCGACAACTGAAGAACAACAAGGCCTCGGGGGCAGATGGAATCCCCGCCGAAGTACTAAAACATGGTGGGGAAGTATTATTGACGCGAATCCATGAACTCATTTCTTTTATTTGGAAGGAGGAGAGCATGCCAGGGGATTAGAGACGCTGTAATCATGACCATCTTCAAAAAAGGCGACAAGTTCGATTGTGGTAATTACAGAAGAGTTTCCCTGCTTTCTGTCACAGGGAAAGTCATTGTAAGAAACCTCCTCAATCGCCTTCTCCCAGTGGCTGAAGAGCTCCTTCCAGAGTCACAGTGCGGATTCCGCCCACTAAGGGGCACAATGGACATGATTTTCACTGCGTGTCAAATTCAAGAAAAATGCAGGGAGCAGCATCAACCTCTGTACATGGCTTTCTTTGACCTCACAAAGGCCTTTGACACTCAACCTGAGGGATTATGGAGTATCCTTCTCAAATTCGGATGTCCTCAAATATTTGTCACCATCCTCCGCCTGCTTCACGATGACATGCAAGCCGTGATCCTGACCAACGGATCCACCACAGACCCAATACACGTTCGGACAGGGGTCAAGGAAGGCTATTGTCATTGCACTAATGCACTTCTCGATCTTCCTTGTTGCAGTGCTCCACCACCCCCTCAATAAGCTCCCCGCTGGAATGGAGGTAATCTACAGAACAAACGGGAAATTGTTCAACCTCCGTCGCCTCCAGTCCAGATCCAAGATTGTCCCATCCTCTGTCATTGAATTACAGTATGCAGACGACGCTTGCATTTGCACACACTCAGACGTCGAACTCTAAACCATCATCAACACCTTTACCGAAATGTACAAGAGTATGGATCTTACATTAAACATCCGTAAGACAAAGGTTCTCTACCAACCTGCCCCCGCCACACAGTACTGTTCCCCGATTATCAAGATCCACAACGAGGCCTTGGACAACGTGGACCACTTTTCATACCTCGAGAGCCTACTGTCAACAAGTCAGACGTCGATGACTAAGTCCAATACCGTCTTCAGTGTGCCAGTGTAGCCTAAGTCGCCTGAGAAAGAGAGTAATTGAAGACCAGGATCTCAAACCCGGCACCAAGCTCATGGTCTACAGAGCAGTAGTGATACCTGTCCTCCTCAGAGACATGGACTATGTTCAGTAGGCACCTCAAAACACTGGAGAAGTACCACCAATGCTGGCTCCGCAAGATCCTGCAAATCCATTGGCAGGATAGGCGCACCAACATCCGTGTTCTCTCTCAGGCCAACATCCCCAGCATCAAAGCATTGACCACGCTCGATCAGCTCCGATGGACGGGCCACATCGTCCACATACCCGATACTAGACTCCCAAAACCAGCGCTCTATTCAGAGCTCTGATACCGCAAGCGAGTCCCAGGTGGGCAGAGGAAATGCTTCAAGGGCACCCTCCAAGCCTCCTTGAAAAATTGCAACATCCCCACCGACACCTGGAAATCGCTGGCCCAAGACCAAAGCGGAGGAAAAGCATCTGGGAAGGCGCTGAACACCTGCCCCAACTGTGACAGAGACCGTAGATCCCGCATTGCTCTCATCAGTCACCACGACGACATGCAGGCTGTGATCCTTACCAACGGATCCATTACAGACCCAATCCACGTCTGGAATGGGGTCAAACAGGGCTGCGTCATCGCCCCAACCCTCTTCTCAATCTTCCTCGCTGCCATGCTCCACCTCACAGTCAACAAGCTTCCCGCTGGAGTGGAACTAAACTACAGAACCAGTGGGAAACTGTTCAACCTTTGCTGTCTCCAGGCCAGGTCCAAGATCACACCAACCTCTGCCATCGAGCTACAGTACGCGGACGACGCCTGCGTCTGCGCACATTCAGAGGCTGAACTCCTCGTATTTACTGAGGCGTACGAAAGCATGGGCCTTACGCTAAACATCCGTAAGACAAATGTCCTCCACCAGCCTGTCCTTGCCGCACAGCAATGCCCCCCAGATCATCAAGATTCACGGCATGGCCCTAGACAACGTGGACCATTTCCCATACCTCGGGAGCCTCTTATTAACAAAAGCAGACATTGATGAGGAGATTCAATTCTGCCTCCAGTGCGCCAGGGCAGCCTTCGGCTACCTGAGGAAAAGAGTGTTCGTAGACGAGGCCCTCAAATCTACCACCAAGCTCATGGTCTACAGGGCTGTAGTAATACCCACCCTCCTATATGGCTCAGAGATATGGACCATGTACAGTAGACACCTCAAGTCACTGGAGAAATACCACCAATGATGCCTCCATAAGATCCCACAAATCCCCTGGGAGGACAGACGCACCAACATTAGTGTTCTCCACCAGGCCAACATCCCCAGCATTGAAGCACTGACCACACTTGATCAGCTCCGCTGGGCAGGCTACATTGTCCGCATGCCAGACACGAGACTCCCAAAGCAAGCGCTCTACTCTGAACTCCTTCATGGCAAATGAGCCAAAGGTGAACAGACAAAACGTTACAAGGACACCCTCAAAGCCTCCCTCAAAGTGCAACAACCCCACTGACACCTGGGAGGCCCTGGCCAAAGACCGTCCTAAGTGGGGGAAGTGCATCGGGGAGGGCGCTGAGCGCCTCGAGTCCCATCGCTGAGTGCATGCAGAAAACAAGCGCGTGCAGCAGAAAGAATGTGCGCCAAACCTGTCCTATCCTCCCTTACCCTCAACCTTTGTCTGTCCCACCTGTGGCAGGGACTATGGCTCTCGCATTGGACTGTTCAGCCACCTAAAAACTCATTCTAAGAGTGGAAGCAAGTTATCCTCGCATCCGAGGGACTGCCAAAGAAGAAGATGATTACCTTAATATTCAAAAATCTATCGCTCGCTGTCTTCAATACACAACGACTGAGCTTCCACAGCCCTCTGGGGTAGAGAATTCCAAAGATTCACAGCCCTCTGAGTGAAGAAATGTCTCCTCATCTCAGTGTTAAATGGCCGATCCCTTATCCTGAGACCTCTGGTTCTGGACTCCCCAGCCAGGGGAAACATCCTCCCTGCATCTATCCTTTCAAGCCCTGTAAGAATTTTGTATGTTTCAATGAGATCACCTCTCGCTCATCTAAACTCTAGAGAATATAGGCCTAGTCTACCCAATCTCTTCTCGTAGGAACAATCCACCCATCCCAGGAATCAGTCTGGTGAACCTTTGTTGCACTCCCTCTATGGCAAGTATATCCTTCCTTTATGTAAGGAGACCAAAACTGTACTCAATACTCCAGGTGTGATCTCACCAGGGTCTTATATAATTGCAGTAAGACGTCTTTACTCTTATACTCAAATCCTTTTGTAATAAAGGCCAACATACTATTTGCTTTCTTAATTGCTTGCTTTACCTGCATCTCAACTTTCAGTGATTCGTGTACAAGGACACCCACGTCCCTCTGAGCACCAAACATTTCCCAGTCTCTCTCCATTTAAAAAATACTCTGCTTTTCTATTTTTGCTACCAAAGTGGATAACTTCACATTCCTCCACATTATATTCCATTTGCCATGTTCTTGCCCACTCACTTAGCCTGTCGATGTCCCCATAAAGCCTCTTTGCATCCTCCTCACAACTTACATTCCCACCTAGCTTTGCATTATCAGAAAACTTGGATATATTACTGTTATGTATGCAACAAAGGTACAAACCGAGTACTGTTTAACTGAACAATGTACAACCTTGTTCCAGCTTTATTCCGGCCCAAAATGTCTGACTCTCAAAATGGCTGGCCTTTTATACCAGAGCAGCACCATGTGCGTGCTGCTCAGTGGCCTCCAACAATGACACCATCTGGTGGCTACAAACAGCATGTACATAAATGACAATACCCTCCTCTGAGCTTTTATCACAGTCTATCACAGGTTGAGACGGTCCGGTGTTTCACGCTTCCGGGTTGACAGTCTCAGTTCGATTCCGGCCTTGGATGAATGTGCGGAATCTGTTGTGGCTGGTGGCTGGATGGCTGACTTGTTGGGGGTGACAGTGGCCATGTCAGGAAGTGCAAGTCCATTTTTATTGAACAAGTTTGTGATGGGAATTCCGGGTTCACTGATGACCCTTGAGTCCACTGAAGGCTGCTAGTAGGTTGGTTGGTCGTCGACGGTTTCTTCGTCTGACTGCTCTGGCTCGTCTGTGTGCCTCAGCTTTGTTTGATCCATGTGTTTCCTGCAAGTTTTCCCATTCTTGAGCTTAATAACAAATATTCTGTTGCCCTCCTTGGCCATGACCGTACCAGTGACCCATTTGGGACCCTGACCATAATTCAACACATATACAGGATCATTAGCAGAAGTCTCGTGTGACACAGTTGCATGATCGTGGTACCCTTGTTAACTCTGTCTTCTGTATTCTACATGATTACTTAAATCCGGGTGTACAAGAGATAACTTGGTCTTAAGACCTCTTTTTATCATGAGTTGAGCAGGCGAGACCCCTTGTGAGTGTGTGGGTCTTGTCCTGTAACTCAGCAGTATGCAAGACAAGCAGGTCTGCAGTTACCCTTGGGTTACTCTCATGCTTTGCTTGATAATTTGTACTGCACGTTCTGCTTGCCCGTTGGATGTGGGCTTGAACGGTGCTGACCTTACATGTTTTATGTCGTTAAATTTTACAACATCCTGAAACTCCTGACTGGTGAAGCACGACCCATTGTCGCTCACCACTACGTCAGGCAGACCATGTGTCGCGAACATGACATTGAGATTCTCTATGGTTGCCGTGGACGTACTGGATGACATGATTATGCATTCTATCCACTTCGAATAAGCATCCACCACCACTAAAAACATCTTGCCTAGGAAGGGACCTGCAAAATCTACATGGATCCTGGACCAAAGGATTTGGATGGCCATGACCACAGACTCAGCGGCGATTCTGCTTGCGCTTTGCACTAATGCACGCATGCTTCCAGCTCAGAATCAATTCCTGGCCACCATACTTGGGACCTGGTGATGGTCTTCATCACTATACCAGGATGTGTGCTGTGTAACTCGCGCACAAACGTCTCTCTCCCTTTCTTAGGCATTACAACTCAATTGCCGCACAATATGCAATCTGCTTGAATAGACAGTTCATCCTTGCGACGAATGTATGGTTTGGCCTCCTCACACATTTGCTTAGGTATGGCAGACCAATCCCCTTTGAGGATGCAAACCTTTACCACCGATAATATTGGGTCCTGACTGGTCCACGTCTTAACTTGTTGAGCCGTGACAGGGGTACCTTCACTCTCAAAAGCATCCATGATTAACATTAAATCTGCTGGTTGTGGCGTTTCCACCTCCAATGTGGGCAACGGCAACCGGCTCAAAGCATCAGCACAATTTTCTGAGCCAGGTCTGTGGCGAATGACATAATCATAGGCAGATAATGTCAGTGCCCACCTTTGGATGCGGCATGAAGCGTTGGTATTGATACCTTTGCTCTCGGAAAACAACGAATTGAGCAGCTCTAATTCTGACCGAACAGGTATTGATGCATCTTTCTAACACCGTACTCACACACTAAAGCTTCTTTTTCTATCATACTATAGGCTCTTTCTGCTTTAGACAAACTTTTGGATGCATCCGCGACAGGTTGAAGTTTTTCCGACTCATTGGCTTGTTGTAACATGCAACCAATTCCATATGACGATGCATCACAGACCAAAACTAAACGTTTACATGGGTCATAATGTACAGCAGCTTGTTCGAGCAAAGCTGTAGGGTGGCTTTCTCGAAAGCTCTGTCTTGCAATGCGCCCCACACCCAGTTGTTGCCTTTTCTCAATAGCAGGTGCAGTGGTTCAAGTAAGGTGCTCAGTTTAGGTAGGAAGTTACCAAAGTCGTTGAGTAGACCCAGGAATGAACGCAGCTCCGTCACGTTCTGTGGCTTGGGTGCATTCTTGATGGCTTTAGTTTTCACGTCAGTAGATCTGATGCCATCAGTGGTGATTTTCCTCTCGGAATTCGACTTCCGGTGCCATGAAGATGCACTTCGAGCGTTTAAGTCTGAGTCTCACTCTGTCCAAACGCAGTAGAACCTCTTCCAGGTTGTTCAGATGTTTCTTGGAGTCACGACCGGTGATCAGGATGTCATCTTGGAACACGACGGTTCTGGGAACAGACTTCAGTAGACTTTCCATATTCCTCTGGAATATTGCTGCAGCCGAGCGAATTCCAAACGGGCACCTGTGGTAAATAAACAGTCCTTTGTGCGTGTTAATGCACGCAAGTCTCTTCGACCAACTCCTGCGTCATATAGGCCGACGTCCAGTTTTGTGAACGACTTCCCTCCGGCTAGCGTTGCAAACAAGTCATCAGCCTTTGGTAACGGGTACTGATCTTGTTTCAAAACTTTGTTGATCGTAGCCTTGTAGTCTCCACAGATTCTGACTGTGCCATCACTTTTCACCACAGGAACAATGGGGCTGGCCCATTCATTAAATTCGACCGGTGATATGATCCCTTCACGCTGAAGTCTGTCCAGTTCAATTTCGACCTTCTCCCTCATCACATACGGCACTGCCCAAGCTTTATGATGGATGGGTCTTGCATCTCAATCCACGTGGATCTGCACCGTGGCTCCCGTGAAATTGCTGATACCCGGTTCGAACAGCGAAGGGAACTTGCTCAATACTTCGGCACATGTATCTTTCTCCCACAGCAACGCCTTTATGTCATTCCAGTCGCATCTGATTCTCCAACCAGCTCCTGCCGAGCAGCGTTGGGCCATTGCCTGGAACAATCCACAGCGGTAACTCATGAACCCGCACCGTTATACGACACATAAGAAGTGATTAATTTGTGCACTGCCAGTCAGTTCTTTGGTGTACGTACGCAGCTTTGCGTTAACAGGGCTCAGCCTGGGCCTCACTGTCTTAGTATCCCACAGCTTATTAAATTCCCTCTCGTTCATGATCGATTGACCTGTCCCTGTGCTCAGTGCATCGATACCGATATCCCGTTAAACTTCAAATTAATCAAAATTGGTTTACTCTTGGTTATGAAAGAATACAGTCCACACACTTCCTCCTCTGGCATCTCTGATTGCCGATCCGAATCCGTGCTAGTCTGATGCTCATCCTCCACGTGGTGTGTCGCAGCTCGCTTGCTCATCTGTGGACACTTGCGCTGGAGATGCCCCACTCTCAGACAGCCTTTGCAACTATATTGCTTAAATCGGCACTGCTGGTTTCCCCAATGATTTCCCCAACAACGCCAACACGGAGAAGTTGGATACATTCTTGCTGGCGGACTTTGGCCAGCCACAGGTATCGCGAACTCGGGCGGATAGGCCCTGCTATGTGCCGCTCTGCTGAACGCCGAATCAATCGCATTTGCAGTACTTGCCGAGGTTCGGTTCTTTGATTTAGACTCCTGTCCGTCGTCGTACATGATTGAGCGATCTGGATGGCACTTTTTAAATCCAATTCCTCCACTGCCAGAAGTTTGCGCAGGATCACCTCGTGGTTGATACCGATAACAAAGAAGTCCCGCAGCATGTCTGCCAACACCGTCCTGAACTTGCACGGTCCCGCTTGACGTCTCGGGTCGGCAACTAATTCCGCCGCGCTCTGGCCCTCCGATCGAACGTGTGTATAAAACCTGTATCTCGAGATGATGATGCCGTCGTCTGGCTTGAGGTGCTCCCATACCAATGTACACAACTCCTCGTACGTTTTCTCTGTTGGATCATGAGGCACGAGTAGATTCTTTATCAGACTGTAGATTTTTGAACCGCATACAGTGAGGAACACGGCCCGGCACCGATCTGCATCGTTGACCCCCTTCATTTTGATGGCCATGAAGTACTGGTTCAAATGGCTCACAAAGTCTGCCCAATCTTCTCCTCCCTCCACGAATCGCTCTAAAAATCCAATCGTGCTCATTTTGCAAACAAGGTTCTTGTCTTCTCATCGCCAAATGTTATGTATGCAATAAAGATACAAACTGTGTACTGTTTAACTAAACAAGGTACAACCTTGTTCCTGCTTTATTCTGGCCCAAAGTGTCTGACTCACAAAATGGCTGGCCTTTTATACCAGAGCAGCACCATGTGCGTGCTGCTCGGTGGCCTCCAACAATGACACCATCTGGTGGCTACAAACAGCATATACATACATGACAATTACACTTTGTCCCCTTATCCAAAACATTGGGCCTTAGCTATTCATAATATATATCAATCACTGATCCTTGCGGTATCCCACTAGTTACAGCCTGCCAAACCGAAAATGATCCATTTACTCCTACTCTGTTTTCTGTCCGTTAACCAATCCTCAATCCATGCTAGTATATTACCCCCAATCCCATGAGCCCTAATTTTGTTCAATAACCTCTTGTGTGGCACCTTATCAAATGCCTTCCGAAAATCTAAATACACCACATCCACTAGTTTCCCCCTTAGCCATTTTGCGAGTTACAACCTAAAAAAAAAACTAACCAATTTTTCAAACATGATTTCCTTTCATAAATCGATGTTGACTCTCCCCAATCTTATTATTTTCTAAGTACCCTGTTACCACATCCTTTATAATAGATTATAGTATTTTCCCTACTACTGAGGTCAGGCTAACTGGTCTGTAGTTCCCTGTTTTCTCTCTTCCTTCTCAAATATTGGGGTTACATTTGCTACTTTCCAATCCGTGGGAACCGTTCTAGAATCTCTAATTTTGGAAGATGACAACCAATGAATGCATATTTCTATTGCCACTTCTTTCAAAACCGTAGGATGTAGGCCATCAGGTCCAGGGGTTTTATTGGCTTTCAATCCCATTAATTTCTCCAGTACCCTTTTTTTTACTAATACTAATCTCTTTCAGTTCCTCATTCTCATTAGACCCTTGGTTCTACACTATTTCCGAGAGGTTTTTTGTATCAACTGTGAATACAAAGTGTTTGTTTAATTTTTCTGCCATTTCCTTTTTTCCCATTATAATTTCTCCTGTCTCAGCCTACAAGGAACCCATATTTACTTTTGCTAATCTCCTTTTTACATATATTCTATTTTCCCCTTCTTTATCAATTTCTTGGTCCTCCCTTGCTGAATTCTAAAATCCTCCCAATTCTCAGGCTCACTATTTTTGGCAATATTAGAAGCCTCTTCCTTTTGATCTAATACTATTTTTAATTTCTCCTGTTAGCCACGGTTTGACCACTTTTCCTGTAGGGTTTTTGTGCCTTGAAGGAATGTATATTTGTTATAAATTATGTATTAATTCGTTAAATGCTATCCATTGCTTGTCTACCTTCATACCTTTTAATGTAGTTTCCCGATCTACCTTAGCCAACTCGCCCCTCATACCTACGTAGTTTGCTTGCTTGGTTGGAACAATTGGAATTATTGGAACAATTCAGCCACTGAAATGCTCCACTTTTAAAACTGCTTTTATATATAATTGAAAATATTTCACTGTGTACTTTTTATTGAGTTCTGACAATTGATATTCAATTGGTACCATCTTAATAAATTTGCTCTGCATTTCCACTTGTTCAAAATGATGAGGCATGTGAACTGACTAGACTGTCTCTTGTTTGAGATGGTCAGTACCCAGCACTTGTGTGACATGTGCGTTATCTGCCACTTGTCCGCCAAAATGTGGATGTTATCCAGGTCCTGCTGTAGGTTGATTTGACCTCCTCCCCCTTTATTTTACCTGTACTTCTGGGCTTTGTGATTGAGCCTCTGGATTTCCTGCCTCCTCCACTTTCCAAGCTGCTCCAAAAGTATGCTGACTAAGTGCTAATGAGACCTAACCATAAAAATGATTCTGGCCTGGGGCCACATCCATTGGATCAGCAGCAGGTGCCCACCTCCTTCCCAGTGGAAGTGGTTACATGGAAATCTACCCTCTTGTCTTCAGTTGCACAACCTACTACTTGGCCCACTGTGAATGGATACCAAGGAAATGCTGTAAATGGTATGGATGCCCACCCCCTTTTATGTTAATGACTCTCCAACGTTTGGAATGGAGTCAACACTGGAACCAACTGGTGAGCAGAAATCCTCCCTCCCTGCCACCCCCCCCCCCCCCCCCCCCCCCCCCGTGCATTTCTGACTGCACAGCGGTCTAAGAATTTCGGGGTCAATATAGAATTTACAAGTAAACTGTTAAACTTATACAGTGGTATTTTTTGTGTTTGAAATGGTTGTAATTATATTTTCCATAACAAGGCTGTGCCAATGTGAGAAACCTCAGCCTGGTGTGTAATGAGATTTGCAGAGCTGGTGACCGTTACCAGGTTGCAGGCGAGAGCACCTAGCATGCATTTGTGCCTGCAACTCAGATTCTTTTTTTATGATTGACAGAAAGACTGGCCATTCACAGGGCATGCCAGGGTTTATGGTTTGTTATCCCTGCTTCCTCTTATTCACCTGTGTATTGATGCAAAATTACAGCAGATGAAAGCCCCCAGTAAAGCCATTAATAGTTGTGATAATTAGAAATAATTTTTGTATGCAGCAAGGTAAAGTATGAATTTCAACTTGTTCCAAGGTAATGTGAAAGAAAATATAGTGCATGGTATATACAAGCTGATCTCCCACAAATGTAGTCCCACAACTGTTGCAAGAGACCCAAACACAGATACAGCTGAGAAGGACTCCCAACAGCTCTTTATATTGTTGTAGCATATTCTAAATGGTTAAAAGTTGTTCTTTATGTTTAAGTTCAAAACTCAAAAATAACTATTGTTCATATGAATAAGTAGCAAGTTCTGGAAGGATTTTGCTTTTATTCAAGTTTGGAAGGTTCTGAATAAAAGTCTTGATTTAAACATGTATATTAAATTAGAAGAATTTAACACTCTGTATTGTTGCAAATATATTTGGTAAAGAAGGAAAGATAAAAATTAAATATATAATTTTTTGGTATTTTCTAACTTAAAACACTCTCTTGCTGTATATCTCTTAGAAACTGTGTATGTGTTCATTGCCCCAGTTACAGATCCCTGGCAACACTACTTGTCACATCCCAGCAATCAGACCATTTCATTTATCCTTTCCTCAGTCACTCTGTCTTTGATGGATTTCAGTAACTTCCCCAGTTAAAACAACAGGTGTGTAGTAACCTGGTTTCTTCTTCCCTCCTTAAATGTGATATTTGGAATTTTCCAATCTAAAGGCACAGTTCATGAATTGATGTCAGCATTTTTCTGTTTTTATTTCATATTTCATATTTGTTTTAGAGAAGATTGCTTTTTATTGCAAGAGCTGCAGTAAGGATGTTGGCATATAAAGTGTATTGCTAGATTGTACAATGTTTTGGAATGAGTAGTAGAGCTTAGTGTAGTACACCTCAGCTTCACATCCTGTCTCTGCAAGACATTCTCTTTGTTACATTTAATCTCCTGCGTGACACAATGCACTCCTATGAATTCCCACTTCAATTAAAAAGGGAACAAGTGCACTTACTGTAAATAACAAGGTGTCAGGGAATGCCGGGATTTGTTTTGCACAGTATTGGATTGTTTGGGAACCTTATTTGTCAACCCTGATATCAAATCTACTTTCAGATTAATGCCCAGTTCGCTACACAGATTTTGCTGTGCTTTTATTTCTGTCCTGTGTTTCAGACTCTCTACAAGCACCAGGATGTTTACTCAGAAGTTGCCTTTTGGTGGGGAACTGAAGGTGTAGAAAAGGAATACTCTAAGAAAGGCTCAAAAATTGTTTAAAGCCCTTGGGAATTGTATCAAAAGTTCCCATTTCTGTATTCTAATATATGGGCCTGGAGGTTCCTTTGCTTTGGTGCCCAGAGAGTCATGCAATCTAGGCATAAACAAATGACATGACTTAAAAGTGAAATTTTGTGTGTGAGATTTATGAGCAAAAATTCAATACACCTAAGTATTCTCTATCTTTTACATCCGTCCATTAAACCCTGCGTGTGAATGAATCTCCAGCCAAAGATGTTTTATAAATACATTAAGAGAAAGAGGGTAACTAAAGAAAGAGTGGGGCCTATTAGAAACCATGGGCTCAATTTTCCTCAAGCCCGTTTTCTGGCGCATTGCTAGTTACACCCATTTTTCTAGGCCAGAAATGCACCAGAAATATTTTGCCAAAGTTTCCCCGATGTATAATTTGAATTTGGCGCTGCGCAGTGTCTCCAGTCACCGGGGGGTGGAGCCTGCTGTCTGCGCCAAAAAATGAAGCCGCACCTTCTGTGCATACAAGGGAAAAAAAGTTACGTTTTTGACGTCATTCCAATGGACACGTATGCTCAGTACAGTTCGGATTTGGCAATCGGCTATTTTTAAAGAGCCAGTTGTGTGTGTGAGAGCATTGGGAAAATCGCAGCTGCAGTAATACAAGATGCAACGCGGTGCAAGGACCAAGAATTTCTTATAGGAAGAAGTGAAGGCAGTAGTTACTGTGATTGAGAACAGATGGCAGGAGCTGGATACCAGATGTCACACAAAGGTTCCAAAGAAATGAAGAAATACTGGAACCAAGTTGCATTGCACCACGTGACCACCGCGAGATCTGGAGGCCAGTGTAAAAAGAAATGGCACGACCTTGGTCAAGTAGTTAGTGTAAGTAATATTTGCATTTATTCAATGGAATTGCAATTGCAATTGTAAATGTGACCAGCTGCATATGTCCCACCCATACGAAAGACACCCTCTCTTTAAAAAGTTGCATTTTCATCTTTGCAGAGGAAGGTGGCACATAATAAAAGGGAGGAGGCCCGGCAAATCTGCATCCACTGATACCCTTGGAAGACAGGGTCGCTGCTTTGATAGGTCCTGCCTTGAAAAAAGCAATGCGTACTGCACAAGCTGGGCCCATACTCGAGGGAGAGGGTAAGTCCTGCAAATTCAGTCCCTCAAATGATCAGGATGTTGAAACAGTTTGGGTGGAGATAAGGAATAATAAGGGGAAAAAGTCACTGGTGGGCATCGTCGAAAGGCCCCCTAACAGTAGCAACTCTGTTGGTCGGAATATAAACCAGGAAATAGTGGGGGCTTGTAAAAAGGAAACAGCAATAATCATGGGTGATTTTAACCTCCATATTGATTGGACAAATCAAATTGGTCAGGGTAGCCTTGGGGAAGAGTTCATAGAGTGCGTAAGGGACGGGTTCCGTGAGCAGTATGTAACGGAACCAACCAGAGAACAGACTATCTTGGATCTGCTCCTGTGTAATGAGATGGGATTAATAAACAAACTCCTAGTAAAGGATCCCCTTGGTGATGATAGCATGATTGAATTTCAAATTCAGATGGAGGGTGAGAAAGTTGGATCTCGAACCAGCGTACTAAGCTTAAATAAAGGAGACTACAAAGATATGAGGGCAGAGTTGGCTAAAGTGGATTGGGAAAATAGATTAAAGTGTAGGACGGTTGATGAACTGTGGCGTACATTTAAGGCGATATTTCATAATTCTCAAGAAAAATATATTCCAGTGAGGGGGAAATGGTATAAAAGAAAAGATAGCCATCCATGGCTAACTAAAGAAATAAAGGAAGGTATCCAATTAAAAACACGAGCATACAAAGTTGTTAAAACTAGTGGGAGGACAGAAGATTGAGAAGCTTTTAAAAGCCAGCAAAGAATGACTCAAAAAATGATTGAGAGGGAAGATAGACTATGAAAGTAAACTAGCATGAAATATAAAAACAGATAGCAAGAGTTTCTATAGGTATATAAAAAGGAAAAGAGTGGCTAAAGTAAATGTTGGTCCTTTAGACGATGAGACCGTGGAATTAGTGATGGGGAACATGGAGATGGCAGAAACTCTGAACAAATATTTTGTATCAGTCTTTCCAGTAGAGAACACTAAAAATATCCCAACAATGGATAGTCAAGGAGCTATGGGGGGGAGGAACTCAACACAATCACAATCACTAAAGAGATGGTACTCAGTAAGATAATGGGACTAAAGGTGGATAAATCCCCTGGACCTGATAGCTTGCATTCCAGGGTCTTAAGAGAAGTAGCGACAGGGATAGTGGATGCATTGGTTGTAATTTACTAAAATTCTCTGGATTCTGGGGAGGTCCCAGCAGATGCAGATTGGAAAAATGCAAATGTAGCACCTCTATTTAAAAAAGGAGGCAGCCAAAAAGCAGCAAACTATAGACCAGCTAGCCTAACATCTGTGGTTGGGAAAATGTTGGAGTCCATTATTAAAGAAGCAGTAGCAGGACATTTGGAAAAACATAATTCAGTCAGGCAGAGTCAGCATGGATTTATGCAAGGGAAGTCATGTTTCACAAATTTGCTGAAATCCTTTGAGGATGTAACGAACGGGGTGGATAAAGGGGAACCAATTGATGTGGTGTGTTTGGACTTCCAGAAGGCATTTGACAAGGTGCCACATAAAAGGTTACTGCACAAGATAAAAGTTCACGGGGTTGGGGGTAATATATTAGCATGGATAGAGGATTGGCTAATGAACAGGAAGCAGAGAGTCAGGAAAAATGGTTCATTCTCTGGTTGGCAATCAGTAACTAGTGGGGTGCCGCAGGGATCAGTGCTGGGACCCCAACTATTTACAATTTATGTTAACGATTTGGAAGAAGGGACCGAATGTAACGTAGTCCAGTTTGCTGACGATATAAAGATGGGAAGAAAAGCAATGTGTGAGGAGGACACAAAAACTCTGCAAAAGGACACAGACAGAATAAGTGGATGGGCAAAAGTTTAGCAGATGGAGTATAATGTTAGAAAGTGTGAGGTTATGCACTTTGGCAGAAAAAAATCAAAGAGCAAGTTATTATTTAAATGGAGAAAAATTGCAAAGTGCTGCAGTACAGTGGGACCTGGGGGTACTTTTACATGAAACACAAAAGGTTAGTATGCAGGTGTACAGCAAGTGATCAGGAAGACCACTGGAATCTTGGCCTTTATTGCAAAGGGGATGGAGTATAAAAGCAGGGAAACATAGAAACATATAAAATAGGTGCAGGAGTAGGCCATTCGGCCCTTCGAGCCTGCACCACCATTCAATAAGATCATGGCTGATCATTTACCTCAGTACCCTGCTTTCTCTCCATACCCCTTGATCCCTTTAGCTGTAAGGGCCATATCTAACTCCCTCTTGAATAAATCCAATGAACTGGCATCAACAACTCTCTGCGGTAGGGAATTTCAAAGGTTAACAACTCTCTGAGTGAAGAAGTTTCTCCTCATCTCGGTCCTAAATGGCTTATCCCTTATCCCTGTATCCCCTGGTTTGGGACTTCCCCAACATCGGGAACATTCTTCCCGCATCTAAACTGTCCAGTCCCGTCAGTATTTTATATGTTTCTATGAGATCCCCTCTCATTCTTCTAAACTCCAGTGAATACAGGCCCAGTCGATCCAGTCTCTCCTCATTTGTCAGTCCTGCCATCCTGGGAATCAGTCTGGTGAATCTTTGTTGCACTCCCTCAATAGCAAGAACACCCTTCCTCAGGTTAGGAGACCTAAACTGAACACAATATTCCAGGTGGGGCCTCGCCAAAGCCCTGTACAACTGCAGTAAGACCTCCCTGCTCCTATACTCAAATCCCCTAGCTATGAAGGCCAACATACCATTTGCCGCCTTCACCACCTGCTGAACCTGCATGCCATCTTTCAATGACTGATGTACCATGACACCCAGGTCTCATTGCACCTCCCCTTTTCCTAATCTGTCGCCATTCAGATAATCTGCCTTCGTCTTTTCGCCACCAAAGTGGATAACCTCACATTTATCCACATTATACCGCATCTGCCATGCATTTGCCCACTCACCTAACCTGTCCAAGTCACCCTGCAGCCTCACGGCATCCTCCTCACAGCTCACACTGCCACCCAGCTTAGTGTCATCTGCAAACTTGGAGATATTACACTCAATTCCTTCATCTAAATCATAATATATCTAAATTGTAAATAGCTGGAGTCCCAGCACTGAGCCCTGTGGCACCCCACTAGTCACTGCCTCCCATTCTGAAAAGGACCCGTTTATCCCGACACTCTGCTTCCTGTCTGCCAACCAGTTCTCCATCCACGTCAGTACATTACCCCCAATACCATGTGCTTTAATTTTGCACACCAATCTCTTGTGTGGGACCTTGTCAAAAGCCTTTTGAAAGTCGAAATACACCACATCCACTGGTTCTCCCTTGTCCACTCTACCAGTTACATCCTCAAAAAATTCTTGATGATTTGTCAAGCATGATTTCCCTTTCATAAATCCATGCTGACTTGGACCGATCTTGCCACTGCTTTCCAAATGCGCTGCTATTTCATCTTTAATAATTGATTCCAACATTTTCCCCACTACTGATGTCAGGCTAACCCGTCTATAATTAACTGTTTTCTCTCTCCCTCCTTTCTTAAAAAGTGGTGTTACATTAGCTACCCTTCAGTCCATAGGAACTGATCCAGAGTCGATAGACTGTTGGAAAATGATCACCAATGCATCCACTATTTCTAGGGCTACTTCCTTAAGTACTCTGGGATGCAGACTATCAGGCTCCGGGGATTTATCAGCCTTCAATCCCATCAATTTTCCGCCTAGTAAGGATTTCCTTCAGTTCCTCCTTCTCACTAGAGCCTCAGTCCCCTAGTATTTCCGGAAGGTTATTTGTGTCTTCCTTCGTGAAGACAGAACCAAAGTATTTGTTCAATTGGTCCGCCATTTCTTTGTTCCCCATTATGAATTCATCTGAATCTGACTGCAAGGGACCTACGTTTGTCTTCACTAATCTTTTTCTCTTCACATTGCTGTAAAAGCTTTTGCAGTCAGTTTTTATGTTCCCAGCAAGCTTCCTCTCATACTCTATTTTCCCCCTCCTAATTAAACCCTTTGACCTGTTCTGCTATATTATAAAATTCTCCCAGTCCTCAGGTTTGCGCCTTTTTCTGGCCAATTTATAAGCCTCTTCCTTGGATTTAACACTATCCTTAATTTCCCTTGTTAGCCACCGTTGAGCCACCTTCCCTTTTTTATTTTTACTTCAGACAGGGATGGACAATTGTTGAAGTTCATCCACGTGATCTTTAAATGTTTGCCATTGCCTATCCACGGTCAACCCTTCAAGTTTCATTCGCCAGTCTATTCTAGCCAATTCACGTCTCATACCATCGAAGTTACCTTTCCTTAAGTTCAGGACTCTGGTCTCTAAATTAACTGTCACACTCCATCTTAATAAAGAATTCTACCATATTATGGTCACTCTTCCCCAAGGGGCCTCGCACAACAAGATTGCTAATTGGTCCTTTCTCATTACACATCACCCAGTCTAGGATGGCCAGCCCTCTAGTTGGTTCCTCGACATATTGGTCTAGAAAACCATCCTTAATACACTCTAGGAAATCCTCCTCCATCACATTGCTACCAGTTTGGTTTGCCCAATCAATATGTAGATTAAAGTCACCCATGATAACTGTTGTACCTTTATGCACGGTTCCCTAATTTCTTGTTTGATGCTGTCCCCAATCTCAATACTACTGTTTGGTGGTCTGTACACAACTCCCACTAACACTTTCTGCCCTTGGTATTCCGTAGCTCCACCCATACAGATTCCACATCATTCAAGCTAATATCCTTCCTTACTATTGCGTTAATTTCCTCTTTAACCAGTAACGCCACTCCACCTCCATTTCCTTTCTGTCTATCCTTCCTCAATGTTGAATACCCCTGGATGTTGAGATCCCAGCCTTGGTCACCCTGGAGCCATGTCTCTGTGATGCCAATTACATCATATCCGTGAACTGCTATCTGCGCAGTTAATTCGTCCACCTTATTACGAATACTCCTCGCATTGAGGCACAGAGCCTTCAGGCTTGTCTTTTTAACACACTTTGCCCCTTTAGAATTTTGCTGTAATGTGGCCCTTTTTGCTTTTTGCCTTGGGTTTCTCTGCCCTCCAATTTTACTTTTCTTTCTATCTTTTGCTTCTGCCACCATTCTACTTCCCTCTGTCTCCCTGCATAGGTTCCCATCCCCCTGCCATATTAGTTTAACCCCTCCCCAACAGCACTAGCAAACACTCCCCCTTGGACATTGGTTCCGGTCCTGCCCGGGTGCAGACCGTCCGGTTTGTACTGGTCCCACCTCCCCCAGAACCGGTTCCAATGTCCCAGGAATTTGAATCCCTCCCTTCTGCACCAGTCCTCACCACATATTTATCTGAGCTATCCTGCAATTCCTACTTTGACTAGCATGTGGCACTGGTAGCAATCCTGAGATTACTACTTTTGAGGTCCTACTTTTTAATTTAGCTGCTAGCTCCCTAAATTCGTCTTGTGGACCTCATCCCGTTTTTTACCTATGTCGTTGGTACCTATATGCAACACGACAACTGGCTGTTCATCCTCCCCCTTCAAAATGTCCTGCAGCCGCTCCGAGACATCCTTGACCTATGCACCAGGGCGGCAACACACCATCCTGGAGTCTCGATTGCAGCTACAGAAACATTTATCTATTCCCCTTACAATAGAATCCCCTACCACTATAGCTCTCCCACTCATTTTCCTGCCCTCCTGTGCAGCAGAGCCACCCACGGTGCCATGAACTTGGCTGCTGCTGCTCTCCCCTGATGAGTCATTCCCCTCAACAGTACCCAAAGCGGTATATCTGTTTTGCAGGGGGGTGACCGCAGGGGGCCCCTGCACTACCTTCCTTCCACTGTTCGTCCTGTTGGTCACCCATCCCCTATCAGCTCTGTACCCTTTACCTGCAATGTGGCCAACTCACTAAACGTGCTTTTCACAATATCCTCAGCATCGCGGATGCTCCAGAGTAAATCCACCCACAGCTCCAGTGCCGCAATGCGGTCTGTCAGGTGCTGCAGCCGGATACACTTCCCGCGCGTGTAGTCGTCAGGGACACTGGAAGCGTCCCTGACTTCGCACATAGCACAGGAGGAGCATAAACACGTGTCCGAGCTCTCCTGCCATGACTTAACCCTTAGATTAACTTAATTTGGCAACAACAATGCTAAAGGTTACTTACTGATAAAGAACAAGAAAAAGAAAAAGTTCTCGCCAATCACTTACCCCCCCTTGGCTGTGACATCACCCTTCGATTTCTTTCTACTTTTTTGTCTTCTCTCCCTTCTGCAGCTGCACCGGCTGGCCTTTTATAGGCCTCCCCACGCTGCCGCTCCGCCTCACGAACTCCCGCTGGCTCCTGGACGATGCTGGGCCTTTTATAGGCCTCCCCACGCTGCCGTTCCGCCTCACGAACTCCCCGCTACAGTCTTGCTACAGTTTTACAGGCTATTGGAGAGGCCACACCTGGAGTACTGCGTACAGTTTTGGTTTCCATATTTAATAAAGGATGTACTTGCTTTGGAGGCAGTTCAGAGAAGGTTCACTAGGTTGATTCCGGAAATGAGGGGGTTGACTTATAAGGAAAGGTTGAGTAGGTTGGGCCTCTACTCATTGGAATTCAGAAGAATGAGAGGTGATCTTATCGAAACGTATAAGATCATGAGGGGGCTTGACAAAGTGGATGCAGAGAGGATGTTTCCACTGATGGGGAAGACTAGAACTAGGGGGCATAATCTCAGAATAAGGGGCTGCGCATTTAAAACTGAGATGAGGAGAAATTTCTTCTGAGGACTGTAAATCTGTGGGATTCGCTGTCTCAGAGAGCTGTGGAAGCTGGGTCATTGAATAAATTTAAGACAGTGATAGACAGTTTCTTAACCGATAAGGGAATAAGGGGTAATGGGGAGCGGGCAGGGAAGTGGACCTTAGTCCATGATCAGATCAGCCATGATCGTATTAAATGGTGGAGCAGGCTCGAGGGGCCATATGGCCTACTCCTACTCCTATTTCTTATGTTCTTAATTCATCGTGCCCCTTCAAATCAACCTGCTGCCTGGCCTGCGATGTGTGAGCCTACTCATGCCACCCATCCTGCCCCCTCCTCTGCTGCTAACCTTTTGACTTCTGTTATATTTTTCAGAACTTGAGGCCAACCCTGACGATGCAGAAGAAGATTCAGATGCAGATGAGCCTGAAGTTGAGAACATCTTCCAATCCAACCATCGGAGGTGGACGGGGAGGGGATGGAACTGGATGAAGCTCCCACTGTTTTACTGACTTTGAATGAGGTGACAGCCTCTTCCGTGACTAGTGTTGGTGGGACATTCCATGGTTTCACACCACCTGAGGTTGCGGGTCCCAGTGGTGGGGTGCAGCGAGGCACACCCAGGGCCCCACAGTTCCAGGCTGCGGGTCCCAGTGTTGGGGTGCAAGCCATACCCATGGGGAGGAGGGGAAGAAGAGCTCGAACGCGTTCTCCTGAGGTGCAAGATCTAACAGATGTGGTTCAGCTGATGTGTCATTGAGTGCGGAGAGCATTGACCTTATCCGGTCACTCCTGGACACCATCAGTGGGGTGAGTGATGAGGTAGCGGGACTGTTGGAGAAGTAACATCAATGACACGAGAAAGGGGAACGATATCCGGGACCATCAGTAAGGGAATAGTGGCCATGAAGGAAGGAATGTCAGAGGTAGTGCAAACCACATCACTGATCATGAGGGAGGGAATGTTACAGGTCGTTGAGACACTGCCAGGGTGCATGAGGGATGGCATGTTGGAGTTATATGCTGTAATAAGAGAACATGCCCAGACCCTACTTGCATTGACAGAATCAACTGTCACTCCCATTCCAAACCCCACACCAGTCTCTGAAGAGCCCAAAGCCAGGCCCTCCAACTTGCCGCCTGGGCCCTCCAACTTGCTGCCTGACGCTGATGCTCCCCACCCTCAAGAGGTATGCAGTCCCAGAGATGTTAGAAAGAAACTTCTTCACCCAGAGAGTGGTGAACCTGTGGAATTCTCTACCACAGAAAGTTGTTGAGGCCAATTCACTAAATATATTCAAAAAGGAGTTCGATGCAGTCCTTACTTCTCGGGGGATCAAGGGGAATGGCGAGAAAGCAGGAATGGGGTAATGAAGTTGCATGTTCAGCCGTGAACTCATTGAATGGTGGTGCAGGCTCAAAGGGCCGAATGGCCTACTCCTGCACCTATTTTCTATGTTTCTATAAGTTTGGTATCAAGCCCAGAAACACTGTGCCACCACCTGCGGACAGGGGTGGTGGAATGTCCAAGACCAAGCGCAGCGGACAGTCTTAGAATAAGGGGGATGAGAGATGGGTTCAGCCTTTCTTTGCTGCTGTTGTTATTATTGTTACTGTTGTTACTCAAATTAAGTTTTTTGTAACTTATGTAAATTTACAAGTTTTTAAGTGATCTTAAAAAGTGATATTAAAGTAAAGTTTGATACAAGAATAATTTTATTAAAGTTACGTTAAGTACATTGTAAACTTTTGAATAAAATATATTTTACATTAAAACTGAATCATATTCCATAACACAACACATTACGGAACGGCTCAAACAATAAACATGTCCATGTGGAATAGTTGTCGCTGAGCCCTCCGGTATCAGTAAAGCATTCACGGATGAGCTGCTGGCGCAAGGCTTGAGCAATCGTTAAAAGAGCACGATGGCCCACCCTCCTCCGCCGTCGTGCTCCAGCCTCGGGCACTTGCATGACTTCCTCATCCTCGTCGTCCTCCTCCGCCTCCTGCATCTTCCACATCATTATCATCAGCCACTCTCACCGCAGGTGGGTCTTCCGCTACAAGGTGCTGCTGCCTCATGATGGCTCAGTTATGCAGCATGCAGCACACAACAGTGAACTGATGACAATGTCGGGAGTACAGTCAATAGCCTCCATAATGATCCAGGCATCGGAAACACTGTTTCAATATGCCAATGGTCCTCTCAATGATGCTGCGCGTTGCAGTGTGCAACATGTTGTCTTCATGGTCAGCTTCCGTCCGGATTACGCATAGGGGCGTCATGAACCAGGTGGTGAGGCCATACCCTTTTTCTTCCAGTAGCCAGCTCTGCTCTTCTGGCTGCTGCTGAAACATGGCAGATACAACGCTGTTGCGTAGGATGAACGCATCATGGGTGCTGCCAGAGTATCTTGCGTCGTCTGACATAATATGATGCATATCTGCACATTAATGGAGCGGCCCTGGACAACATGGACCACTTTCCATACCTCGGGAGCCTGTTATCAGCAAGGGCAGACAACGCCTCCATTGCGCCTGCGCTGCCTTCGGCCACCTGTGGAAGAGAGTGTTCCAATATCAGGCCCTCAAATCTGCCACCAAACTCATGGTCTACAGGGCTGTAGTGATACCCGCCCTCCTGTATGGCTCAGAGACGTGAACCAATATACAGTAGAGACACCTCAAATCGTTGGAGAAATACCACCAATGATATCTCCGCAAGATCCTGCAAATCCCCTGGGAGGACAGACGCACCAACGTTGGCGTCCTCAATCAGGCCAACATCCCCAGCATCGAAGCACTGACCACACTCGACCAGCTCTGTTGGGCGGGCCACATTGTTCATATGCTTGACACAAGACTCCCAAGGCAAGCGCTCTACTTGGAACTCCTACAGGGCAGGCGAGCCCGAGGTGGGCAGAGGAAACGTTTCAAGGACACCCTCAAAGCCTCCTTGATAAAATGCAACATCCCCACCGACACCTGGGAGTCCCTGGCCAAAGACCGCCCTAAGTGGAGGAGAGCGCAGGTAGTGGAAGGCGTGTGCGGCAAACCAATCCCACCCACCCTTTCCTACAATGACTGTCTGTCCCACCTGTGACAGGGACCATAATTCCAGTATTGGACTGTTCAGTCACCTAAGAACTCACTTTTAGAGTGGAAGCAAGTCTTCCTCGATTTCGAGGGACTGCCTATGATGAATGGACTGGAAGCCTTTTCTGTTCCTGTACATCTTGGAATCCTTCAAAGGTGCTCGCAAGGCGATGTGGGTACAATCAATGCAGCCCTGTACCTTTTAGGAAGCCAGCAATCCTGGAGAAGCCCACAGCCCTGTCATGGATTGCTTGGGCGGTCATGGGGAACTTTATGAAGTCATTCCTTCACGCGTACAGTGCAGCCATGACCTGGCGAATGTATTGCATGGTGAGAGATGGTGCATACATCCCTAGTTGTAGCTTGAAACAATCCGGAGGCTTAGAATGAAAGTGCAGCTGTAACCTTCACTTCAACTGACAAAGCAGTCCTCCTGATGCTTCTAGGTTGCAGGTCTGCTTTGACCAACTCTCAGATCTCGCTTACAACTTCTTTGTGGAAACGCAGTCTTCTGACAGCCTGGATCACTCCGGTGTAGGTACGAACGCCTGTCCCAATATACCAGAGGTGGGTAAGGCCTCCTGCCAAGCACCCTATGGGCTCTGATGATCCTGATGCGATGAAGTCGAATCAGTTGTCTCATATGTAGCACCATGATACAGAAGGCTTGCACAAGGTGTGGCATTGTCAGTATTGCCCCCATACTTAAATTTAACCTTTGGAAAGAAGCTCAAAACGGCAGGAAAGCAGGCAGCACAGGTTCACAGTCATATCTCTCCAGATCTGTATGGATGCCCCCCAAATCCCCCCCCCCCCCCCCCCCAGCCCGAGTCTTGTGACTTCTCTCTCCATCCCCCTCCCCGGGCTCCAAGCCTTCCGATCGGCACATCGCTCTCACTCTCTCTTTCCCCCCCGCCCCAACGGCTTGTTTTGTTGGTGAACCCTGAGCCGCTGTGTTTGGGCGTGAGGCCGATTCTGCCGGCCAAACCTACGACCCTTCAGCCCTGCTTCAAGACATTCGCTGGTAGTGTGAGAGTGAGTAAAGAAATGAGAGAACTTCTGAAATCCAACAAATTTACACTTCGACATTGACAGGTTAAAAAACTTGAACTTTATTATTGATTTTGACAGTGTTCTTGACTCCCTCCAAAATCTTCGATTTAAAAACAATGGTGTCTTTCAACGCCGATTTGTGAATGTGCGCTGATTTTCTTAACTAACCAAAAGGTTTTTCGGGGGTGGCCAGATACGCCAACCTAAGAGAAAAAAATGTTGGCCAAACTGCGAACAATTGAAAAAGCTGCCGCAGACATGAGGGAACGCCCCATGACGACAAAAAAAACTGGCCTAGAAAAATCATAACTAAGTCAGTTACGCCGGCGCAGATCGCAGGGGGAAACTTGGAAAAAAATAAATACGTCCGAAAAAACGGCGCACGCCAAAAAAACGGCGCAAATGACCGGGGAAAATTGAGCCCCATAAAAGGAAATCTGTGTTTGGAGGCGGAAGACGTGGGTAAAATTCTTAATGAACACTTTGCATCCGTTTTCACAAAAGAGAGGGTCAATGCAGACTTTGCAATGAGGGAGGAGGAATGTGAAATATTAGACGAGATAAGTATAGTGAGAGGGGAAGTATTCAGGGGCTCAGCAGCTTTGAAAGTGGATAAGTCCCCAGGTCCAGATGAAATGTATCCTAGGCTGTTAAGAGAAGCAAAAGAGGAAACGGCAGAGGTTCTGACCATCATTTTCCCGTCCTCTCCAGCTACAGGTGTGGTGCCAGAGGACTGCTAATGTTGTACCTTTGTTTAAAAAGAGAGAAAGGGATAGACTGAGTAATTACAAGCCAGTCAGCCTAACTTCAGTGGTGGAAAAATTATTGGAAAGAATCCTGAGGGACAGGATAAATCTTCATTTGGAAAGACATAGATTAATCAAGGACAGTCAGCACGGATTTGTCAAAGGAAGGTCGTGCTTGACTAACTTGATTGAATTTTTGGAGGAGGTAACCAGGAAGGTTGATGTCGGCAGTGCGTATGATGTAGTGTATATGGACTTTAGCAAAGCTTTTGATAAAGTCACACATGCGAAAATAATAGCTAATGGGATCCAGGGCAAAGTGGCAAGTTGGATTCAAAATTGGCTCGGAGGCAGGAAGCAAAGGGTAATGGTTGATGGTGTTTTTGTGACTGGAAGGTTGTATCCAGTGGGGTTCCGCAGGTCTCAGTGCTGGGTTCCTTGCTTTTTGTGGTGTATATATCAATAACTTGGAATTAAATGTTGGGGTATGATTAAGAAGTTTACAGATGACACTAAAATAGGCTGTGTGGTTGATAATGAAGAAGAAAACTGCAGACTGCAGGAAGATATCAATGTACTGGTCAGGTGGGCAGAACGGTGGCAAATGGAATTCAATCCTGATAAGTGTAAGGTAATGCATTTGGGGAGGTCTAACAAGGCAAGGGAATATACATTAAATGGAATGACACTGAAAAGTGTAGAGGAACCAAGGAACCTTGGAGTGCAGGTCCACAGATCCCTGAACGTAGCAGGCCTGATAGATAAGGTGGTTAAGAAGGCATATGGAATACAAGAGCAAGGAGGTTATGCTTGAACTGCATAAAACACTGGTTAGGCACAGCTGGAGTACTGTGTGCATTTCTGGTCACCACATTACAGGAAAGATGTGATTGCCCTGGAAAGGGTTCAGAGGAGATTTACGAGAATGTTGCCTTGACTGGAGAATTTTGGCTATGAGGAAAGATTGGAGATGCTGGGTCTGTTTTCTTTGGAACAGAGGAGGCTGAGGGAAGACCTGATTGAGGTGTATAAAATTATGAGGGGCCTGGACAGAGTAGATAGGAAGGACCTGTTTCCCTTGGCAGAGGGGTCAATAACCAGGGGGCATAGATTTCTAGTCATTGCGGGAAAGTTCAGAGAAGATATGAGGGGACATTTATTCACCCAGTGGGTGGTGGGGGTGTAGAACTCACTGCCTGAAAGGGTGGTAGAGGCAGAAACCCTCACCACATTTAACAAATACTTGGATGTGCACTGACCGTATCATAATCTGCAGGGCTATGGACCAAGAGCTGGAAAGTGGGATTAGGCTGGATAGCTCTTGTTCGGCTGGTGCGGACACGATGGGCCGAAATGGCCTCCTTCCGTGCTGTAAATTTCTATGATTCTATCCACCCACAAAACTGGCCATGTCCCCAGCTCTCAAACGTGAATATCCTCCAATTAGACTTGTTCATGGGATAACTTTACATTGGCTCCAGATTTTCTTGCGTGTAAATACCCGTGGTCACCTAAAACAAGCGCAATGCAGCTGACTAGGATATCATTTTACAGGTTATTCTTAGAAAAAAATTAAGGAAGGTGGTTCATTTTATGGCAGTATCCCTGCTTTTTGTTATGCTGGAGGAGGAGGCCCAAAGACTGAAGCACCACAGGAGGAAACTGCATCTCATTCGCATGTTAAAGTTGTATCCCTATCTCGAATACAAAGTTTTCAACATCCTGTGGCTTGCACATCATCCCTCTCGCTCTGTTACGTCATCAATAAATCCAATCGAGAATTCAAGAGAATCTTCTTTACTTAATGAGTGGCAAGAATGTGGAACTCGCTACCACAACAACAACTTGCATTGAAATAGCACCTTTAACATAGTAAAACATCCCAAGGCACTTCACAGAAGCATCGTCAAACAAAATTTAACACGAGCCACACAAGGGGATATACGTGCAGATGGTTAAAAGCCTGGTCAAAGAGGTACCACATAGGAGTTGTTGAGGCGAATAGCGTAGATGCATTTAAGTGGAAGCTAGATAGATAGACATATGAGAGAGAAAGGAATAGAAGGATATGCTGATAGGATTAGATGAAGCAGGGTGGGAGGAGGCTCATGTGGAGCATAAACACTGTTATAGACCAGTTGGGCCGAATGGCCAGTTTCTGTGCTGCAGACACTATGTAACCCTGTGCTACTATGTTTTATTACAAAAATGTTACAAGTACAAATTGATAAAGAAAAATAGAACATTTCTATAAAAATGTTAAACCTCTGTTATAATTTTCAAAAACTCTTGAGACCAGACCTGCAGAGTTCTCCATGTTGCTACTGATGGAATGCAGGATTCTTGTGCCCCATTGATGCTCCATCAGCAGGCGCCTTTTCATGCGTGAAACCATCAAGTTGATGCACCATTCCATGGTCACCTTCTGGCCAGTCTCTCCAGAGAGGTAACTGCATCCTTCACTACCTCCTGAATTCCTCTCTTTCTCCCCCTCTTGCGTCCACGTTGGTACCTGATTGAGGAGAGCTGGTTGACTTTGTCCCTGTTTGGGATAGCCTGAAGGTGGAATGGAGGCTGCACTCCCAGGCAGGAGCATGGGTGTGGAACTCTGGCTTTCCATTAGAATGTCCCCTGGTAGTTCAATAGGCATGAGCTGCATAACAAAGCCAGCACCCTCTCCCTCTATCTCACCCAGAGGCTGCTCTGCCTCCCTTTCACACACCCCAACCCTTCCTCCTTATAGTCATCATCCTCCTCCTCCTCTACAGCAGCTGCTTTCCTACATCTCCCATGACCAGTTGGAAGAAAAACAGACGGGTAAAATAGTTGGCCTTTCCAGTGTTGAGATGGCCCATGGAGGGGTCGGGGGAGGGCAGGGGTGGGAGATGTGGGTAGGAAGCCTGTGCCACTGTTCTTTACTGGATAATTAATAAGTAGCAGACGGGCATGTAATCACCTGGTTGCAGACTTTTTTCTCCCTGCCTCCCCTCAACTCCTTGGTCGCCACAATGGTGTTGAACAATAGTGCTTTGGGACCCCACCCACCCCCACTGTTTACCTTCTCACAGGAATTGTGTGCATTCTTGCCTTGCAAAGATAATAATGGAAAAAATTAGGCTTGTACTTTAAATGAGTGGAGCAATTAAAGGAGCTACTGATCTGCCCCTTTCGGTGAGGGATCTCGCCAACAGATAACTAATTAGCTTGTTCTGCCTGGTAATCATATCGGACATGGCAGTGAGTTATGGCATCATGAGTTTCTTACCTCTCCAACTCCAGTCAGATTATTGAACTTCTTTTGGCACTGCTCCGCTGTTCTGTTCTGGATTGACGTGGCACTTGGTGTTCCTGCAACCTCGGCTCATGCCCACCTCCTCACCACATGAAGGCTGATCAGCTGGTGGAGCTTTCCTTCTACCTCATCCAAGAGGGCCTGAAGGTCTTTGTCAGCAAATTTGAAAGCCCTCTTCTGGACATACTTCTCCTGTGATTCAGTAGTAGTCATCTGTGAGAAGAGAAAAGTTTGAGATAATTCAGACTTAACTGCAGCGCAATTTAAATGAATGTAAAAATCTTCAAGTCAGAGCATTGTATGATGCTCACCATGCACTCACCAACCCCATGAGGCCTCATTGGCTCTGTTCCAATGATGTTTCTGTCTCGTAAGGATACAATGCGGATTCACGACTATTTTTACGTTCAGGTCCATTCTAATAAGATTGTGAGCATATTTGTGTGCAATTCAACATTGGCAAAATGGGCGCAATTTCGGGTCCAGCTCTCTGGTTGCGCCCACGGAGGAAACTCAAGGCCACAATGCTGTGTTTAGTGGCTGTGATCTCCTTTTCCTGGATATTGCGGTCGGTATGATGACATACTCTGAGTATGTCATCCATGAGTGTATCAGCCATGATCTTATTGAATGGTGGTGCAGTCTGTTGGGACAGAATAGCCTACTCCTGCACCTATTTTCTATGTTTCTATGCCGTCATGCTGCCTTTGAAATGGACAGCAAGTTCGGGATTTCCGCATGTGCTTGCACTAAATCCCGAACTTGCAATCTGTCAAATTCCGACTTGACAGATGATCCGCAACGACATGGAAATCCTAATTTCTGGCGCAGAGTTGGGCTAATTGCCCAGCAACTGCCCAGCAATTGCGTCTGAAAATGTTATCGTTGATGCTAACAGGCGCAGGGCCTGTTTGCACAGCGTAAAGGGATACCTCCTGACAAATGAGGCTATGTCCATGAAAAGTAAAGAACTGCCTTCTCAGGTTTTAAAATGTTTTTGCTTGGAGGAAAAAAATGAAAGTGTCGATGACTGACGAAATGCAATCTGCACACATCCAGACCCCCAAATCACAAATTTAAGTTATTTTCAAAGGACTGAAGTGCAAGGACCAACTACCTCTAACTTGAGAGTAATTTTAAGACTTTTGATCCTCATTTTAATAGTGTCCACTACTTGTCATAATTTAAAGGTTAACTTAGTTGGGGATTAACTCAACAAATATCAAGAGAACTATTTGTAGTTCTGCAAGTTTCTGCATTTATAACTCTTAGATGTCAGCATGAGAGCTATTCTTGCTCTTAAAAAATACTTTAAGCAGCAAAAAGCATTGCGCTATCGGTATTAATACGCAAGTTCTGCTTGACCTTCTGTTTGCTGATTGGAGAACCGGCCAGGTACGCTTACATACACGGTGCGTCCCTGGAATCTGTGAGCCACCACACTGCACTCAACTCTGCAGCGTCCGACAGCAACTTTTCATTTGGCGCCTCGCAACAGGTAACATAAGTAAGTGCGTATTCGGTTCGGATGCTAATGGCATAATCCTTAATCATGCCGCTGACTGCAATATCCAGACCTTATATTTACAAATCCTAAGGACTTTAAATTATGCCATGCTCTTCAGTTGTTTAAAGTTGCAATAATCCATTATGCAGTTAAGATTTGAAATTTGTTTTTTGACATGGAGCACCTTCATGCAAACATCCATATTTTAAGTTCACCATATGTATTTAATCTTAAATACTGCCGAGTTCCTTTGTGATAAGCAAAGAGCATAACACACATTTTGCACAAATATAACAGAAGAACTGCATTAAGTATTTGATAGTGGTTCTCAACCTTTTTGTGTTCGCGGCACACTTTCGAATACTAGAATTTTTGGCGGCACACTTGAAGGAATTAAAAGGTGAACACAGGTTTTTTAAAAAAAAAAAAGCAAGTTTCAGAAAATTTAAAAAACATTTTATCACAGTATATGAAGATATACAACATTGTACACGTATGTTATTTTTTATTCTGAAAGTAACAAAATAAACTATAATAATTCCTCACATTAATTATAGATTAATTATTATTTTAATGTGATACTTGAGCCTAATGTTTTTTAGTTATGTCATTAATATTAGGGCGTATAACTGATAAGGCGACTCTTATTTCGTGTTCAAGTTCGCTAAGTTTTCCCCGTTTTTTGCATTTGATGTTCGTAAGAGTTGAGAATCCTAATTTGCAGAGATATGATGTTGAAAACTGCATCAGAATTATCAAGGCTTTTTTTGATATTGCAGGATATTCTTCTTTAATAGAAATCCAGAATGCATCAAGAGACATATCTGATGCGGAACACCGGTTGAGAACCACTTTTTTTTGATTCACATTATATCTCTGTGGTCCTTGGATATTGTTGGCTTTGACAATATTGAAAATGGTTATCAGAATGGCCCAAATTGCTCCATCATATTTACTTGTGGAAGATGAAATAAATTGTATTTTTATGGTCATGGCAAAGTACAGTATTAATGCTGAGGAAGCCATCCAATTAAGGAAATGAGCATTCCCATGTTTGATTAAATGGTGTGCAAGATTATAACTTCCTTTATGAGAATTTGGATTAAGAATTAGTGCAACATCTAAAGTGCTATACTAACGAATGTGACATTTTCATTTCCCAAACCAGTCATCCTCGTAGCCCCTTTGACTGCCAATTAGTGCCATGTTAAAGGGGCAGCCTTATGCCGTAGGCTCTTTAGAAACAAAGTTAATACTGCCTAAAATTGTTTCACTGTTGACCCTTCCAGCCAATAGAAAGGAAGAGACTTTCATCCCATTAGTCTGGGCTACATCTCAACCCAGGTCCTAGTAGTAAAAGGAAAAGCTGCTTCCAGACTAAAAGTTATTTTAAAGTGGTATAGAAACATAGAAACATAGAAAATAGGTGCAGGAGCAGGCCATTCAGCCCTTCTAGCCTGCACCGCCATTCAATGAGTTCATGGCTGAACATGAAACTTCAGTACCCCCTTCCTGCTTTCTCGCCATACCTCTTGATCCCCCGAGTAGTAAGGACTTTATCTAACTCCCTTTTGAATATATTTAGTGAATTGGCCTCAACTACTTTCTGTGGTAGAGAATTCCACAGGTTCACCACTCTCTGGGTGAAAAAGTTTCTCCTGATCTCGGTCCTAAATGGCTTACCCCTTATCCTTAGACTGTGACCTCTGGTTCTGGACTTCCCCAACATTGGGAACATTCTTCCTGCATCCAACCTGTCCAAACCCGTCAGAATTTTAAACGTTTCTATGAGGTCCCCTCTCACTCTTCTGAACTCCAGTGAATACAAGCCCAGTTGATCCAGTCTTTCTTGATAGGTCAGTCCCACCATCCCGGGAATCAGTCCGGTGAATCTTCGCTGCACTCCCTCAATAGCAAGAATGTCCTTCCTCAAGTTAGGAGACCAAAACTGTACACAATACTCCAGGTGTGGCCTCACCAAGGCCCTGTACAACTGTAGCAACACCTCCCTGCCCCTGTACTCAAATCCCCTCGCTATGAAGGCCAACATGCCATTTGCTTTCTTAACCGCCTGCTGTACCTGCATGCCAACCTTCAATGACTGATGTACCATGACACCCAGGTCTCGTTGCACCTTCCCTTTTCCTGATCTGTCACTATTCAGATAATAGTCTGTCTCTCTGTTTTTGCCACCAAAGTGGATAACCTCACATTTATCCACATTATACTTCATCTGCCACGCATTTGCCCACTCACCTAACCTATCCAAGTCACTCTGCAGCCTCATAGCATCCTCCTCGCAGCTCACACTGCCACCCAACTTAGTGTCATCCGCAAATTTGGAGATACTACATTTAATCCCCTCGTCTAAATCATTAATATACAATGTAAACAGCTGGGGCCCCAGCACAGAACCTTGCGGTACCCCACTAGTCACTGCCTGCCATTCTGAAAAGTACCCATTTACTCCTACTCTTTGCTTCCTGTCTGACAACCAGTTCTCAATCCACGTCAGCACACTACCCCCAATCCCATGTGCTTTAACTTTGCACATTAATCTCCTGTGTGGGACCTTGTCGCAAGCCTTCTGAAAGTCCAAATATACCACATCAACTGGTTCTCCTTTGTCCACTTTACTGGAAACATCCTCAAAAAATTCCAGAAGATTTGTCAAGCATGATCTCCCTTTCACAAATCCATGCTGACTTGGACCTATCATGTCACCATTTTCCAAATGCGCTGCTATGACATCCTTAATAATTGATTCCATCATTTTACCCACTACTGAGGTCAGGCTGACCGGTCTATAATTCCCTGTTTTCTCTCTCCCTCCTTTTTTTAAAAAGTGGGGTTACATTGGCTACCCTCCACTCGATAGGAACTGATCCAGAGTCAATGGAATGTTGGAAAATGACTGTCAATGCATCCGCTATTTCCAAGGCCACCTCCTTAAGTACTCTGGGATGCAGTCCATCAGGCCCTGGGGATTTATCGGCCTTCAATCCCATCAATTTCCCCAACACAATTTCCCGACTAATAAAGATTTCCTTCAGTTCCTCCTCCTTAATAGACCCTCTGACCCCTTTTATATCCGGAAGGTTGTTTGTGTCCTCCTTAGTGCATACTGAACCAAAGTACTTGTTCAATTGGTCTGCCATTTCTTTGTTCCCCGTTATGACTTCCCCTGATTCTGACTGCAGGGGACCTACGTTTGTCTTTACTAACCTTTTTCTCTTTACATACCTATAGAAACTTTTGCAATCCGCCTTAATGTTCCCTGCAAGCTTCTTCTCGTATAAAAGACACGTACTGAACTAGTAGACATTCCCCAGTATTTGTATACAACTTAACTACAAATCTTTTACTTTGTAGCTGATGCTTTGTCAAGAAATAGAGAAATAACAAAGCTCAGCTCCAGATCTCATCACAGCCTTGGTCCAAACATGGACATAAGGTTCACTAGGTTGATTCTGGGGTTGAGGGGGTTGACTTATGAGGAAAGGTTGAGTAGGTTGGGCCTCTATTCATTGGAATTCAAAAGAATGAGAGGTGATCTTATTGAAACGTAAAAGATTATGAGGGGGCTTGACGATGCAGAGAGGATATTTCCACTGATGGGGAAGACTAGAACTAGAGGGCATGATCTTAGAATAATGGGATGCCCATTTAAAACAGAGATGAGGAGAAATTTCTTCTGCCAGAGGATTGTAAATTTGTGGAATTCGCTGCCTCAGAGAGCTGTAGATGCTGGGACATTGAATAAATTTAAGAGAAATAGACAGTTTTTTAAACGATAAGGGGATAAGAGGTTATGGGGAGGGGCGAGGAAGTGGAGCTGAGCCCATGATCTTATTGAATAGCGGAGCAGGCTCGAGGGGCCGTATGGCCTCCTCCTGTTCCTATTTCTTATGTTCTTATGTTCTTTCGAGCTGAACTCCAGAAGTGAGGTGAGTTAGACTGCCCTTGACATCAAGGCAATGTTTGACCAAGTATGGCATCAAGGAGCCCCAGCAAAACTGAAGTCAATGGGAATCAGGGGAAAAACTCTCCATTGGCTGGAATCAGACCTACCACAAAGGAAGATGGTTGTGGTTGTTGGAGGTCAATCATCCCAGCCCCAGGGCATCGCTGCAGGAGTTCCTCAGGGCAGTGTCCTAGGCCCAACTATCTTCAGCTGCTTCATCAATGACCTTCCCTCCATCATAAGGTCAGAAATGGGGATGTTCGCTGATGACTGCATAGTGTTCAGTTCCTTTCGCAACTCCTCAGAAAATGAAACAGCCCATGCCCGCATGCAGCAAGACCTGGACGACATTCATGCTTGGACTGATAAGTGGCAATTAACATTCACACCACACAAGTGCCAGACAATGACCCATCTCCAACAAAATGAGTCTAATCACCTCCCCATGATATTCAGCGGCATTACCATCGCCGAATCCCCAGCTATCAACATCTTGGGGGGTCACCATTGACCAGAAACTTAAGTGGACCAGCTACATAAATACTGTGGCACCAAGAGCGGATCAGAGGCTGGGTATTCTGCGGCGAGTGTCTCACCTCCTGACTCCCCAAAGCCTTTCCACCATCTACAAGGCACAAGTCAGGAGTGTGATCGAATACTCTCCACTTTCCTGGATGTGCAGCTCCAACAACACTCAGGAAGCTCAACACCATCCAGGACAAAACAGCCCGCATGATTGGCACCCTATCTACCACCTTCAAGATTCTCACCCTCCACCACCGGCGCACGTGGCTGCAGTGTGTACCATCTATAAGATGCACTGTAACAACTTGCCATGGCTTCTTCGGCAGCACCTCCCAAACCCGCGACCTCTACCACCTAGAAGCACAAGGGCAGCATGGGAACACTATCGCCTGCGAGATCCCCTCCAAGTTACACACCATCCTGACTTGGAAATATATCGCCGTTCCTTCATTGTTACTGGGTCAAAATCCTGGAACTCGCCTTCCTAACAACACTGTACGAGTACCTTCACCACAAAGACTGCAGCAGTTCAAGAAGGCAGCTCACCATCACCTTCTCAAGGGCAATTAGAGATGGGCAGTAAATGCTGGCCTTGCTAACAATGCCCACATCCCAGAATGAATTGAAAAAAAAACATCAGTAATTTCTCAATACATGGTTTGGACCGGAAGGCTGGAAATCTTAACAAAATCTAGCAATTAATTCAGGGATGTGTTATCCTGATTTGTAGACACTGACAACACAATCAGCCATTTTATATGTGCCTATTTTTCAGAATTGCCAAGATCTTAACCTCACCATGTAAATAAAACCACATTTGTCATCACAACATTATCTAGTGATCTGATTATTAAGAGAACAAATCAACAGAAAACTTGACACCACAAAATGACTTAATATGAAGAGTTGTCACAGCTTTGCAAAATAGAAAGCAAACGATACTTGTTAAATTATTTAATTTGCAGTTGGAGAATTTCTGTTAAATTATACTTTATTGTTTATAGTTGTCACTCGGCTCATTAAGGATATGGGGTCAAAACGCCAGTCAGCATCATGTGGCATAATATGCTTTAACAGGTGCACTATTCATAGAAACTTACAGCGCAGAAGGAGGCCATTCGGTTTGTCGGGCCTGTGCTGGTTCCTTGAAAGAGCAGCCGTGCTTTGTCCCACACCCCTGCTTTTTGTCTGTAACCCTGTAAGTTCCTCATCCTGAAGTACCTGTCCAACTCGCTTTTAAACTTCTTTATGTAATTAGCTTGCACCACCTTTTCAGGCAGAGCGTTCCAGATCCCGAGTGAAAAAAAATTCTCATCTCCCCTCTAGATCTTTTGCCAATGATTTTGCATCTATGATCTCTAGGGAATCATTTTTCTCTATCGACTCTATTAAAACCTCTCATCATCTTGAAAATCTCTCTTGGATCACCTTCTCGTTTGCACGGAGAACAGTACTAACTTTTCTAACCTCTCCTCATAACTGAAGTCCTTGGTAACATCCTGGTAAATGTTTACTGCACCCTTTCTAAGGCCTTTACAACTTTCCTGAAATGTGATGCCCCCAGATTTGTCCACAATGCTCCAGCTGAGGCCTAACCAGTGATTTATAAAAATTCTGGCATGATCTCTTTGCTTTTATATTCTATTCCTTTATTTATAAACCCAAGTAACCCATATGCTTTTTTAACTAATTTGCCGTACCACCTTTAAGGATTTGTGTACATGGACACCAAGATGTCTCTGCTCATCATCCATACTTTTCAAAATCGTGCCATTTATAGTATATTGTCTTTACATATTAATCCATCCAAGGTGCATCACTTCACACTTCTCCACATTGAGTTCCATCTGCCATACTTCTGCCCATTTCACCATCCTGTCTCTCATCCTGAAGCCTATAATGATCCTCATCACTATCTACTGCTTTGCCAAGTTTTGTATTAGCTGTGAACTTTATAATGTTGCTTGCTATGCTCGAGTCTTGGTTGTTTATAAAAATTGCAAAGAGTAATAGGCCCAAAACTGACCCTTGGGGAACATCACTGCAAACTATCTCCCAGCCTGAAAAACATCTATTCATTACCATCCTTTACGTCCTGTCACTGAGCCATTTTGTATCTTAACTGCTACTTTCCCCTTCATTCCATGGGCTTCCATCTTCTTAATAAGCCTCCTGTGTGGCACTTTAGTGAATGCCTTCTGAAAGTCCATATATACACCTACTGCACTAATTTGATCAACCTTCTCTGTTACCTCATCAAAGAATTAAATCAAGTTAGTCAGACACAATTTGCCTTTAACAAATCCATGCTGGCTCTCCTAGATTAACCCATGCCTTTCCAAATAAAAGTTTATTTTGTCCCAGATAATGGTTTCCAATAACTTCCCCACCACCGATGTTAAGCTAACTGGCCTACCTAAGCATGCAATTGATAATGTAACAGCTACAGAAAGGAGTCATATAAGGAAAATAGCAAGAAAAAAGAGAAATGAAACTCTGGAGTAAACGAGAACATTAAACTGAAGCAAGACAAATAAAGAGAAAGGAAAAGTTGCTGCATATTCAGAAAAATAGTTTAACAGCAGTGTTACAACTGTCTAGCCTCTGGTCCCCCATTAGCCACGGAAATTCTGGAGCTACCTATCTTCTCAATCACACCTTCATCACTTCCTTTGGTGCCCTTGTCCCAACTAAAACCTTTACTCTTTCGTATCCTAGTCGTTGCCCCGGTACAGCCCCTATCGCCACTCTCAAGTCCAAGGGAAGCAGACCTGAACGTTTATGGCGGATAACTGGTTTAGCCATTCATTGCTAGATCTGGCTGAATCACCGGTTCTTCTCCCCTCTGCCAAAACTGCTCACTACTTCAGGATTAGCCTGGAATGCAAAGATAACCCTTGGCTTCTCTTCATTACTAACCGTCTTCTTAAACCCTTCTCCCCTACCCCTTCACCTTCACCAACAAGTACAAGGAGCTATTGGACTTCTTTGTCCCTAAGATTGAGACCATCCATCCGTTCAGCTGCCTCTGCTGCATTCCTCCCTTCCCCTACCCCTGAATTTGCATCTTTCTCCTAGCTTTTCTGCTATCTCCTGTCATGTTCTCTCCCAACTCATCTTGTCCATGAGACCCTGCTCTTGCTCATTTGACCCTATTCCCACTAAACTGCTGAACACCCAACCTCCCTTCCTGACCACCCTGCTAGCTGATATTGTGAACGGTTCCTTCTGCTACATTGAAACAGTGCACTTCAAACAGTATTCCATTGGCTGTAAAGCGCTTTGGGACATCTGGTGGTTGTGAAAGATACTGTATAAATGCAAATCTTTCTTTTCCTCTCTGGTACTGTTTCCCTCCCTTTCAAATCAGCCGTCATCACACTCCTCCTCAAAACATCCATCCCAGACCCCTCTGTCCTTGCAAACTTACCGCTCCACCTCCAACGTCCCTTTTCTCTCAAGTCCCTTCCAAATCCATGTCCATCTTTCCCACAACTCTGTTTTAACCTCTCCAAGCAGGTATCCACCCTGCCACAGCTCTGAAATGACCCTTATCAAAGTCACAAATGATATCCTATGTGACTGTGACCATGGTGCAGTATCCCACCTTGTCCTTCTAGAGCTCTCTGCAGCCTTTAACATGGTTGACCACACCATCCACTGCCTCTCCTTCGTTGCCCAGCTGAATGGAATTATCCTTACCTGGTTCCATTATTATCTCTCGAGTAACAGCCAGAGAATGGCTTGCAATGACTTTTCATCCCGCTCCCACATTGTTACCTCTCAAGTCCCACAATGATCTATCCTTGATCATCTATTTCTCGTTTACATGTTGCCCCTCAGTGACATCATCCAAAAATACAACGTCCGATTCCACACATACACTAAGGACACCAAGCTCTACCTCACCACCATCTCTTTTGGCCCCTCCACTAGCATGAAGCTTGTCCAACATCCAGTATTGGATGAGAAATTTCCTCCAATATTGGGAAGACTGAAGCAAACTCTGTTCTATAGCCACCGATTGCATCACCCTCCCTGGCCATAATCTGAGGCTGAACCAGACTGTTTGCAACCTCGACATCCTATTTGAACCTGAACTGAGCTTCTGATCCCATATCCTCTCCATCACCAACACTGCTAATTTCCACCTCCAGAAATTGCCCATCTCAGCCCATCTGCTACTGAAACCCTCATGCATGTTTTTATGATGTCCAGACATGACTACTCCAATCCTCTCCTGGCCAGCCTCCCATCTTAAACCCTTTGTAAACTTAAGCTCATCCAAAATTCTGATGCCCGTCTGCTAAATCGAACCAAGTCCCGTTCACCTGTCACTCATGTGCTCACTGACCTACATTGACTCCCAGTTCAACATCACCTTAGATTTAAAATTCCCATCCTTGTGTTCAAATCCCTCTGTGGCTTTGCCCACCCTATATTACACATTACAACAGCGACTGCACTTCAAAAGTACTTAATTGGCTGTAAAGCGTTTTGTGACGTCCGGTGGTTGTGAAAGGCACTACAGAAATACAAGTCTTTCTTTTCTTTCTTTATGTGTGTAGCCTTCTCCAGCTCTACAACCCTCCGAGATCTTTGTGTTCCTCCAATTCTGGCTTTTTATGCACCCTTATTTCCTTCGTCTTTACTGGTGAGCGTGCCTTCAGCTGTCTGGGCCCTAAGCTCTGGAATTCCCTCCCAAAAACCTCTCCGCCTCTCTAGCTCTCTCTCCTTTAACAAAGGTAGGCTTTTAGGGGAATCTTAATCAAGCTGGCTGTCAGGAAACCTGGAGAATAAATGTAATAAAGTCAGGAAACCTGTACTTCCGAGTTTCCTGTCCATAAATGCAGGTTATTATTGTTACTAGAACTAGCTCAATATTTCCACCTATTTCTTAGAATATTTAATTACCTGGATAGTTAATATATAAACAGAGCACATTATGAAGACCTGTGGGACATAATTTATATATTCTATTAGTTATTTGCAACTCCACCCATGAATTATTAGGTCAACCTACTCGAGATATAAATCATATCCCAAATGTCAACAATCATATGTCTTTTATTTATATCCTGTTGTCTTGTGAAGTGGTAATGAATGTTGCAATGATCATTTTCAAAAGGGAAGGATATTGTATATGGTTCCAAGCACTTCCTTTCGTAATAGCAAATAAAACTTTTGGGAAATTACTTGACTTGTATTGCACTATGGAAACCCTTAAGTAAGATCACCCACTTTGCCAAGTTTCTCTCATGATATAAGTTATGAACTGTATGCCTTAGAACTATAGAGGTTTACAGAATACAAGGCCATTTGGCACATGTCTTTGCTACAGCAATTCTAAACTAATTCGATTGTTCTGCTCTCTCCCCATTGTCCTGTATTCAACTCTGCTTCAAATATTCATCCACTTCCTTAAAAGCTAAGGGCCTTGGCCACTCCCCATATAAAGGAATGTCTACTAACCTCTCTCCTCACTCAGTGACAATTTTAAATTGATGATCTCTCATCACTGATTCCCCGACCACAGGAAATAGTTCTTTCCCATTCCCCTTATCAAAATCTGTCATAATTTTAAAAACCTGTACTAAATCTTCATGTAGCCTTCTCTGCTCCAGTCAAAATACTCTCAGTATTTCAACCCTCTGCTCCCAAGCATCTCCATTGAAACAATTCGAAATGGTGGGAGAAAAGTGTAACTTCAAGCTGGCTTTAAAGATGCTTGGGAGCTACCCGGCCTTGGGAGGCCATGATACAAGTTGTGTCCTACGTCCCTTTCTTTCTGTTGGCACTTGAAGGGATGTTCCCCATAATTAATGTCACTGAAATGTCATAGCAGAAAGACCACTCCATTGGTGGCAACAAAAAAAAGTAAAAGAAATTTCAGGTAAGAGTATAATAGCCTATAAAACACAAAGTATTTTTGTAGGCTGAGTGAAAAACACAAATGTAAGCAGCTCCATATTCATTAAAAATTACTTTTTAGAATAAGACTACTGATCCGTGTCCATTTTTATCTATGTATGCAGAAAATATATTGAAGGGTATGGGGAGTGACCAGGAGAGTGAGATTAGTTTAGATGGCTCACATGGTGTAAAACACTGGCACAGATTTGGTGACTTGATGTCTATGTAAATTCTGATAACTATGAAACTTATTTAAGTGGAGCAATGGAATATGGGTAAGTTACACGTCCAAGAAACGTTGTGTTGTCCATAATGGTTAGACTTACTATATAGCAGAAAATTGCTGCTGTTCAATTTAATTTGGTTGTACTATATATAAGCTGTAAACTGAAATCAATGCTCGAGCTGCGTATCAGCAATTCTAATGCTCACTAAATGACCATTACTACTTCCGATCCAAAAAGTACCAAATATCTTATTCAAGCTATAGGTAGGTCAGGGATAGTACATAGGTTGATTACCTTACAATGGGTTTGTGATTTCAATTATTGTCTACTGTGAAACCAACTACTTGAAATGTTGGTGTTTGCAAATTGTTATGCAATTCTGATTTCCTTGAATTTGGAACCAGCAAGGAAACTGTTTGGGGGATGATCGTCATACCTCCTCATCATAGGGAGGAAGACAAATCGAGGAAGACTTACTTCCATTCTAAAAGTGAGTTCTCAGGTGACTGTACAGTCCAATACGAGAATTACAGTCTTTGTCACAAGTGGGACAGGACAGTGGTTGAAGGAAAGGGTGGGTGTGGAGTCTGGTTTGGCGCACAAACGCTGTCTGCGTTTGGTTTCTGCATGCTCTCGGCGACAGGACTCAATGTGCTCAGCACCCTTAGGGTGGTCTTGGGCCAGGGATTCCCAGGTGCCGATGGGGATGTTGCAAAAGTTTGTCACCATCCTCCGCCTACTCCACGATGACATGCAAGCCGTGATCCTGACCAATTGATCCACCACAGACCCAATCCATGTCCGGACCAGGGTCAAGCAGGGCTGCGTCATCGCGCCAACGCTGTTCTCGATCTTCCTCGCTGCAATGCTCCATCTCAATCTCAACAAGCTCCCCGCTGGAGTGGAACTAACCTATAGAACCAATGGGAACCTGTTCAACCTTCATCGCCTCCAGACTAGATTCAAGGTCGTCCCATCCTCTGTCATCGAACTACAGTACACTGACGACACTTGTGTCTGCACACATTCAGATGCCGAACTCCAAGCCATCATCAACATCTTCACCGAGGTGTACGAAAGCATGGGCTTTACACTAAACATCCGTGAGACAAAGGTCCTCCACCAACCTGACTCCACCTCACAGCATTGCCCCAGCAGTCATCAAAATCCACGGCGTGGCCTTGGGTAACGTGGACCATTTCCCATACCTCGGGAGTCTATTTTCAGCAAGGGCAGACATCGATGATGAGGTCCAGTCATACCTAGCTGTTAACTAGCTGTTGTACTCCTAGGGTGTTTGTTGACTTCAAAGGTACAGCATTAGCATGAAAGAATTTCCATAGCATAAATCATAGTGTAGGTTGCTTATGTCTTCAGTTCCTATTATAGATCAGAACGGTGTGGGTGAACTGTGAATCCACATGCTGGATTGCACCATGAAGGACTGTTTTATCCCAAAATAATGTTTATTGAGCTGTGTAAGTAAAACATTCCAAAACAGGCCTGAAAGCGGCGGCCACAGGTCTTATAGAAAGGTGCAATTTTGGCCCCTGTGTCTTTTGTCCAAAGTCAAGGATATCTACTATGCTGTGCTCATCTACCAGGAATGCATTCCCCAGCCTTCCTCCAGTCCAAGCCTCCATTCATCCTAATTCCGTAGTTTCTCCAAGATTTACCCTCCCATGCCATCACAAAACGTATCTTGTGCACAAAGTCCACTATTTTTACCTTCAACTCTTTGCCATCCCAGCTCCTGCGTGATTATTTCCTCACCATTTTACTTCCATCACTTCTCGTTTGAGGTTCTTCAATCAAATTTCTATTCTACCAAATCATCGACAAACTGTGTGACTGCAGCTGCGGTTTGCTGTTCCTTCTTAATCTATCTCCTGTGTTCAACCATTCTAAGCTCCTTAAATGTGTCTCCTCCACAGTTCACTTTTGAAGCAATGCCCTCCCATGAAGCCTTTTGAATTTCTTCCTGTGCCGCTGCATTTGCATATCTTTTGCAAGAAATTATGTTTAAGCAACTTCTTAACTGCATGAAAATACTTTCAGTGATGATTAACTACTTTCAACCAGGAAGATTATTAAATTAATGAGTCACAAATCTTGACAGATACTGCTAATGAATGGGAAGTGGGTTAACGTTACAATTTATTTCTCAATAAAGAAAATATATCCTTGAGAGAGAAGGTCAGTAATGAAGAATTAGTGGCTAGGAAACACCAAGACTGTAGATGTAGAAGTAAAATTTTGCCATGTGCTTGTATAAAAACTGTCCACCTCTGAATCCACCAGGGTACTTAGTTTAAAAAAAAGTATCCAGGCACCAGTGAAATGTGGATATTGTGGTGTCAAATAATTGGAGATTTCCCAGAAAATTGCTGTGAAAGGTATTAAAAAGCATATAGTAAACTGCATCTATGATTTGCTTTTTCCACTTTATGCCCTAAAGTATATTCATTGATAGAAAGTATTTTAGGTTTTTTATTGTCCATTTATTGGCTCTTGTGCTGTAACTTAGCTCATTTCAAGGAAATGAATCAAAATATAATTGTATTTTGTATAGATTCAGCTATTGTAACCTTGAACAACAAAAACAATATCCGTTCACTTCATCATGCAGGTTGAGACTTGCCCAAACAAGTCGCTAATAATAAAGGTTGTGCAATATTGTTCAGTGGGAACTGCTCTTGTGTACACAGGTTGAGTGAAGATCACATGCTAATCTGAAACTATTGTTACTGTACCATGCAGTAAATGTCAACTCAAGTAAACAAAGGAAATTATTTGCTTGCATCTTTGTATTTGATTTGCTTGAGGGTGTTTATAAAGGAAGCAATGTGCTTAATCTACTTTTACATTTTTTTAAATGGGAATAAAATATATCCTGATCCATGCAGCATTAAGTGAAAAACTGTTTATAGTTAGTTGAATGCACCACGATCCATCTCCCTGCAGATCAAAAGTCTTTATTTCTTACTAAAACACATGCTGTCTCAGAAGTACGGGTAAACTTTGGTGTGGGCTTGTTTTTAAGAGGACCGTAGATCGATAGAAATTGGTCCTCGGGCCTCATCACACTCGGCGCGAGCTGCCGGCAATAGTTGCGCCTCCAAGCAAAAACCAAGGCCTGGAATTTGCAATCTTAATGATGGCGAATTGGCAGCGTTCACCGTCATTTGCCTTTGAAACTGACCACAACCAATCCTGAAGTTGCGGCCTGTCATTCGCTGCGCTGTAGAATCACCCACATAGAGCCAGCAATCAATGAAATCACTCACAACTTTGGTTCTTCCGCGGTAATTACGCTGTTAAATATCCCTTTAAAAGTTGGACCTTTTTGTGGTTTTAACAATGTATTGACTGCTAAACAAAGGTTATGGCCCTGAAAAACTAATTTTAATTTTGTGGTGTGTCAAATTTATCCATTATAATAAAAAAAAAATTTTAAAGAAACTTTTTAAAGAAAAATTTCATTTTTTTTTAAAGTTTGTTCATCTTTATTTCAGGTTTTCCTTTTCCCCATGTGAGAGCCCCAATCTTTGTTTTGCTCTCTAACATTTTTTTAAAGTTAGAATCAAATTAGCTTACCCATTTTCTGGTTCGCTGTCTGAAAATTCTGCATTTTGATCTGCAGGGAGATTGATCGTGGTGCATTCAACTAACGAGCAGTTTTTCGCTGAGAATCCCCATATTAACTTCCATTGATTTGAATTGCGTGTCGGCCACAGAGATGGCGAGATTTTTGTGCGTAGTTTACTTCGGGGCCAGCAGTGAATGCCTTTGCTTTGCCATTGACCACAAATTCCAGGCCATAAATGTTGAAGCGCCTGCCTCGTCGCAGTGGCCCTTGGGTATGTCCCGGGAGGGGGGGATTGGAGCAGGTTATGGGAATTGCGGGGTGGCGGAGAAATTTATGGATCGGGTCCTTCAATATGCATTAGGTCCCTAATTTACATAATTAAGGGGCTTAAAGCCAGATGGTGTCATCTGCCGGAACTACACCTGTTCCAACCTCTCTTATCTTGAGCGGCCTGGCAGCTGGCAAAATATCCGCTTTCAACTCAGTGGAGCAGGAGTTGACAACTTAGTAGTTGGTTTTGCAGACATTGAAATTAATGTGGCTTCCCATATTTTGCTCTGCCCTCACTATGGGCTCAAATTTCCCCAGTGATTTGCACCGTTTTTTTGGAGCAGGCTGCTTTTTCTGGCCTAACCTTAAAAATCCACAGTTTCCCCAATCAATTTGCACCAGTGTAACTCAGTTAGTTACGTTTTTTTAGGTAAGTTCTTTTTTCATCAGCCAATTCTGGCCATTTAGTGAACTTTGGCCAACTGATAGTTACTCCATTTCTGCTTAGGCCAGTGTATGTGGCCTCTCGAAAAAAAACCCTTGTGGAGAGTTAAAGAAATTGCCGCAGGTAAGTAAATCGGAGGCCATTCAGCCTGGACTACGGGCGGGAAGTGGAGGCCACAGCCAACCGGGAAGGCACGCACTTGGGGACCACAGCGGACCGGAACCGGCACACTTGGGGGCCATAGCGGACTGGGAAGGTACTCACTCAGGGACCGGAGAGGGTCGCAGATAGCCGATCCACAACTTGCTTTTTAAAAACGGCCGATTGCCAACTCTGAGTTCTACTACAGATGCGCGGCCATTTCAGTGACGTCAAAAACGTAAGTTTTTTTTTACCTGCGCATGCGCAGAAGGCCCGGCTGTGTTTTTCGGTGCAGACCGCAGGCTCCACCCCCTGAGGCGACTGGCCACGCTGCGCGGCTCCGGATTACAGTAGAAACATCGGGGAAAGTTTAGACAAGTTTTCTGGTGCATTTCTGGACCTAAATAAGCGGCGTAACTCTGGCAATATGCCAGAAAACGGGCTTGGGGAAAATTGAGCCCTAACTGGTGCTCCAAGATGTGGCGATAGTGCCATGCATATTTGTTGGATTTATTGAAATTATCTGGCACTGGTGAGGTCAGGTGCGCAGGTCATATGCAGATTACAACTTAGAATCATAGAATTTTGGTCCCTATATTTAGGCAGAAAGCATCTTTGTTGTTTTAAATATTGAAGAGTGTAGAGTAAATATATCTCACTGTGAAAACTGTGTATTGTTCATTCATATATATCTATTGTAAATAAACTACTTATTGGTTTAAAGCCTGTGACTCAACTTGATAGAATTTTTATTCAGTCTGCCATCTGTGAAGTGAGGAGAATTCATATGCCATCACGTAATACATACAAGCAGCTGTTTTATGGAGTAAGGGTATTCTGTTGCTATCCTTGGCTTATGCTAATACTCTGTATTTATCTGGACATTGGACAGAAAAGGTGATGGTAGCGGATGCAAGTGATGCTGAACCCAAGAAAATGTCCACTGTAGTTTAAAAATCCAAAAGCTCTGACAACCATCTAAGCTAGCCAAATTATAGAATGCTTCTCTCCGCCTCTAACAAAATCCTACTTGGTTGTTTTTCAAAATTATTTGAAGAAAAACTAGAGGATAAATTTCAAAAGCTTTATTCAATTTATAATGAGTGGTTTTGATAAAATGTCTGTCCACATGTATGAGAGAATGAAAAAAAATGCAGACGATCCAGTACATCCCTTTTGTAAATGCTGTATATAGAAAAAAAGAACTTGCATTTATAGTGGCTTTTACGACCTCAGGGTTTCCTAAAGTGCTTTACAGCCAATTAAGTACTTTTAATATCTTTTGACTCAGAAGCGAGAGTGCTACCACTGAGCCAAGGCTGAATCTTATAAACTTCAGAAAGTGTATAAAGCTGAGGAGAATGAGACACACATAGCTAGTGTGTTTCCACATCCTAATTTGAATTCTTACTTGAAAAAAGGTTGACATTTAAAAGCAAACAAAATGGAGGTAATTTTGACTTCATGTGATAATTATAAAATGTGTGATAACGAACCAGCAGCCTGTTCTACATCTCTCCTGACTTTCATTTCCATTGAAGTTAATGGAAATAAAAGTCCAGAAAGATGTAAAATGGGCTGCCGAATCACTATCCCCTTTTTGCACCATTGCACAGTCAAACTTACCCCAAGTGTCCATCATCTGAATATTATCTGTGTTTTATTGATAGTTAGAAAATATAACTATTCAAATTCTGACACCAGTGAGGCAGAGTGAGAGACACAGGGCGACAGAGAGAAGGAGTGACAATGGGGTCGAAATTCGTCTCAGGCGGTGGCGCAAAACGGGTGGTATCGGTCCGATGCTGCCCGAGATGAAATTTTACCCCAATGCTTTTCTTAATCCTAATTTGAGTACGAAAAAGATGAATTGAATTTTAAAAGCAAACAAAGCCTCTAATTATCACCTGGATTCTATTAGAAAATCTAAGCATTCTACTTACTGATAGGAGGGATAGAGAGGAAGGCAGTGAAAGACACAGAAACGCATATGCACTTCCAAATAAAAATCACTAGAACACCAAATTTCTTGTAACGCTCTCTTAGAAAGTTACAAACCACATATAAAGAACCCACACTCCACATTTCAACTCTTTTTTTTCTTCCCCTGCCCCTACCCAGTTCTGTCAAATCACAACTTTTTCTTCCACAGTTCTACCAGATTTTGGATTCTTTAACCACAGTGATGCAAGCACAAAGAATCCCTCAACACTCCTAAACTCCAGGACTCCCACCCCAGTTCTGCCAAAGCCCAGCATTGGCTTTAGTGCTACCAAGGTTCAGAACTTGCCCCGAGTCCAGTGAACCCCACTAACCCTACCCAGTACTGCGAAATGTTGGATATAAACTTAGTCGGTATATCTTTCACACTATTTTGCTGTTGTTCTCAGCTTTAAAGGAAAAATATAGATTAAAAAGAATCTCAGAATAATGGACAGAGTCATGGAATTCACTCCCCAAAGCATCAGTAGATCAGTGGTTCTGACATTCCCTTCGTGGCATAGACACATATATTTTAGTGTATTGAGAGCAATGCTATTGGATAATATTTTTGATAAATACAAATATTAGACAAAAGGTTTGGGCAATCATGCCTTAACTGATAGTGTTGGAGACAATGATTTCGTGGGCTACATTGGGCACATCATAGCTGCAAAATACATATATAAAATTTAAATCCATGATCCAGTTACTTTACTTATCTCAAGCTGCTTAAAACCTATATCTTTCACCAAGCTTTTAGTCACTCTTCCTAATGCCTCCTTCTTTGGCTCGGTGTCATATTTTGTGTGATTGGGCATCTATGAATTACAAAGAATATACAGCACAGAAACACACAATTCGGCCCAACTAGCCTGTGTTTATACTCCACACGAGTCTTCTCCCATTCCATCTACCCCATCTCAGCCTTTCAGTATATCTTTCTGATCCCTTTTCTCTCATGTACTCGTCAAGTTTCCTTTTGAAAACATCCAAGCAATTTGCCTCAACCAATTTCTGTGGTGGCAAGTTCCACATTCTAATCACTCTTTCAATAAAGAAATTTCTCCTTATTTTCCTATAGGATTTATGAGTAACTATCTTGTATTTATGGCTCCTAGGTTCCCCACAAGTGGAAACATTCTTTTCACATCTACCATGTCCAACCCAGTCATAATTTTAAAGACCTCTGTCAGGTTACCTCTAAGGGCTGGATTTTTGGCTTTTTTCGTTTCGGGGCGAAAATGGAGGTGATGCGTGAAAATTAGCGTTGATGATTAATTGCCTAACTTTTGACTTTTGGGGTCTGCGCCGAGGCACAACGCAAAGGGAGGCGTTGCATTATTTTCGGGGCGCAAAAACGGGATCCTTGCCAACTTTAGTGCGGGGCCGGGAGCACTCCTAGAGAGGCCTTGGGAGGGGAAATGTTTGTTATAAAAAAGCAGTCAAAAAACATCAACACCCTTACCCAACAAATCACTACAAAAAAATAAAAACTTTAACTTGCCTTTTTTTTCAGGTTTTCTAACTTACCGCTGCCAGCAGGGTTGGACTGCCGTGTTTTCCCTGGCGGTCATCGGGTTGCGGCGTACGGGTCGGCTGAGTCTTGAAACTCGGACGTTGCCGCAATCCGAGTCGTTACATCCCGGCGCAACTCTCCCCGGCGGTGCTTCCGCGGATGGTCAAAACGAGGCGCAAAACTGGTCGCAAATCCAGCCCTATGTCTTCTCTTTTCTAAAGAATAAAGCCCCAATCTGTTCAATCTTGCTCGATAATGCTAATCTCACAGTTCTAGGACCATCCTTGTAAATCTTTTTTGCACTATCTTCAATGCTTTTATGTCCTGTTCACAATATGAAGATCAAAACTGTGCACAGTACTCAAGTGCAGCCTGACCAGGGTCCTATGCAAGTTTACATAACTCTCTACTTCTGAATTCTATACCCCCAGAAATAAATTCCAGTGCCTTGGTACATTTACCTACATTAATGCCGCTATATAAATGCAAGTTGTTCTTGTTGCGATTGCTGACAGATCTTGGTTTTCTAATTTCGTTGCAAATGTGGTTGCAGCTAAGAACTGCATTTTCCAAATGCTGGGATTACAACATTTAAACAGAACAAGCCTGGGAGTATGAAATTTAAGTGGAAGTAGATGTAACTTTCTATGTTTTGAAGACTAGATTGTCAGGGATCTGTGGCTGCAATGTGGACACTACTGAGTTAAGGCATACTATACTGCCTTTAAGAGGAGATTGCTTTGTCTTCGTCTATCATAATCAACAGTATAGAAACTAGGTCATCCATTTAGGAAAAAAATGTGCATGACCTAAAACATACTTACATATTATATCAACAAAAAGAAAAAGCAGTTGAGATCATGTAACTCAGTTTCTTGGTAGGATGGATACTTAAAAGCTGTGCAAAATATTGTTATCTCATTGTTACTTTGATTGCAAGCCTATATCCTTTCATCTGGATGGTAGCAAAGTTTATCTGAATATCTCACTTGTGCTGGTCCTAAGGTAATATAGATTGGCACAGTCCGATCTGAATTATTTTCCCAACTAACTTGTGGATACCCTTGTGGAACATTTTACATAAGGGGAAAATACTATAAATTCTTAATCTATACTAACAATAATGTACCGGACTTTCTACAGATCAATTATTTTGAAGTGCAGCAGACCTTGAGTGCAGTGCCAGTTATGGAGGAAAATTAAATGGAAGTGCATTGTTATAATTCTTAAAAGTACCCTGGAGACTAATTCATTTCACTGCCTACATGCCTCCATCATAACTGGATGCATCAGCAAAACCTTCACTTCCGTACTTAATATATATTGTCATATGACCTCCCAGGAAGCATTTAAAGGTGTTTTTAGTAGTAGGAGTTACTTATTTACAATCCAGGATTTTTTGTATGTTAAGAAGGACATCAGAACTGGTGGGGCTAGTCAAGTCCGTGACCGATTGCAGAACGGTCCTTAGAAATCACTATGTATTGCATCTTCCAAAGTGGTCAAGATATAATTATTCTAAACATCACCGTGGACTTGGATAGTTTGATTCTTTAAGCAAACAATGCCATTAGCCGGCATTTTACTAACCTCGGCATGGCGGGCGATGTCAATTGCGAGTCCCAATCTCGCTGCTGGCTCCATCACGCTGTCTGAAATGACATTCCGTTGCTTGGGCTTGTTAAGCCCGATCTGGTGATGCCATTTGATGACGTGTCATCTGCCGGTTTACTTAAAAGGACCATGGCCAACTTTAATTTGACATTTTTGCTGCCAGTATTCTACAGCATTGAGGTGTTGCAAACACTGACAATCACTTCACAAAGGCACAGGGCTGCACCCAGGCTCTCTCATGACTACATCCATATGCTTATGGATGGAGTCACACCTTCCCATGGGCAGAAGAGACCTCCCAGGAGATCAACAGAGCCTGGTTGCACATTGCACAGGAGCGCACAAGCAGGGATGTCATTAGGAGGACCTGGGTGCAGTGCTGCAAATGTTTCAATGATCTCAGTATATCACGAAACATTAGTACAAAACCACACTCAACCTCATCCTACTGTGCCTCTCATCACGTTCCCATCACTCTGCTTTCCCTACCCTACTCCTGCAAATCCTTCTCACACCAAACATTGAAACCTTTATTTTCAACACTTTGTGCTCTTAGACAGATTTTTGTGAGTTGCAGTGAATGGTGAGCCATAATTGTTACCCCCGCAATGGTAATGAGTGTGAAAGGAATAGCTTGGACATTGTAGGGATGCTTTATGGTGTTGGTGTGGGGTGGTGCCAACCTGGAGCATTATGTGGCATCCAGGTGTACAGCATCAAGTGAAGTAAATCTGGCCATGGTGAGGCCATCTCTGCCCCCCGCCCCCCGGCCAGCAAAGTGGTAGAGTTCTGATGCCCTGTGTCCTGTGCAGCATCAGGAGATTGTGGAGAAGGTTGGTGGTGCTGTTGTTGGTGCTGCTGGTGTTGGGGCTGACCGTGGTGGGATTCTGAGGACCAAGGTGAGAGAGTATAAAAGGCACCCATGTTGATTGAATAGATGGCAGGTGAAGTGGAAATGACAAGTGATCTGTTAATGGTGAGAGAGAACATAAGAACATAAGAAATAGGAGCAGGAGTAGGCCATTTGGCCCCTTGAGCCTGCTCCACTATTTAAAAAATCATGGCCGATCTGATCATGGATTCAGCTCCACTTCCCTGCCCACTCCCCATAACCCTTTATTCCCTTATCGCTCAAAAATCTGTCTCTCTGCCTTAAACTTATTCAATGTCCCAGCTTCCACAGCTCTCTGATGCAGCGAATTCCACAGATTTACAACCCTTTGAGAAAAAATTTCTCCTCATCTCAGTTTTAAATGGGCGGCCCCTTATTCTAAGATCATGCCCTCTAGTTCGAGTCTCCCCCATCAAAGGAAACATCCTCTCTGCATCCACCTTGTCAAGCCCCCTCTTAATCTTATGTTTCGATAAGATCACCTCTCATACTTCTGAATTCTAATAAGTATAGGCTCAACCTATCTTCATAAGTCAACCCCCTCATCTCCAGAATCAACCTAGTGAAACTTTTCTGAACAGCCTCCAATGCAAGTATATCTTTCCTTACATACGGAGACCAAAACTGTACACTGTACAGTTGTAGCAGGACTTCTCTGCTTTTAACCTCTATCCCCCTTGCAATAAAGGCCAACATTCCATTTGCCTTTCTGATTACTTGCTGTACCTGCATACTAACTTTTTGTGTTTCATGCACAAGGACCCCCGGGTCTCTCTACTGCAGCACTTTGCAGTTTTTCTCATTTAAATTATAATTTGCTTTTCTATGTTTTTCTGTCAAAGTGGATAACCGCACATTTTCCCACATTATGGCCCCAAGTTTCCACGTGATTTGCTCCTGATTTTTAGGAGCAACTGGTGGAGAACGGAGTATCTTAGAAATCGCAATTCTCCACATTTAAGTTTTCTGCAGTTCTAGTCAGTTAGAACAGTTTCACTTTTGAACAGAATTTTTTTTTCAAAAGGGGGCGTGTCCGGCCACTGACGCCTGATTTCAAAGTTTCCACAGTGAAAACGTACTCCAAACTAACTTAGAATGGCGCAAGTGAAGATTTTTGTAGGCTTGAAAAAACTTTGTCTACACATTAAAAAATCAGGCGCAGGTTACAAATTAGGCGTCGGGAACGAGGTGGGGGGTGGGGGGGGGGGGGAGGGGAAGGGAAGTCATTACATTCTACAATAAATCCTTAGTTATACTTATACAAATATTATACAAATAAATCCAACCTGAATAAAAATTTATAAGCAAAGAAAAGATTAAATAAACCATGTTCCTACCTGTGTGAAAGTGCTTCAGGCAGGGAGAAGGCTGCAGGAAGCCTCACAAGTTGAGGCAGCCGTTCCCGACGGCAGGGGGTAGGGGGGAGGCAGGGAGGAGACAGCCGTTCTCGACGGCATGGGGGGGGAGGAGGCAGTAAGGGCCCGACCGACTGTAGCGGAGGGGAGCCAGGGAGAAGGCAGCCGTTCCCGACGGCATGGGGGGGGGGGGAGGCAGTAAGGGCCCGACCGACCGCAGCGGGGACAGGCAGGGAGGAGGCAGCCGTTCCCGATGGCAGGGGGGGGGGGAGGAGGCAGTAAGGGCCCGACCGACCGCAGCGGGGGAGCAGGCAGGGAGGAGGCTGCAGGAAGCCTTAGAAGTTGAGGCAGCCATTCCCGACGGCAGGGGGGAGAGGCCCCCCTGCCGTCGGTCGGGCCCGTCGGGAAATGGCTGCCTCAACTTCTGAGGCTTCCTGCAGCCTTCTCACTGCTGCCAGAAGCCTCAGTGCTGATCATGGAAGGGCAATGTGCTTTTATTAAAAAATGATAAAAAAATGAACAGCTGCAAAGAACTACAAAAATGGCCGAGTGCCAATGTTTCCTTCACACTGCGCGTGCGCCAACACGCACGCGCAGGGTTGCCGGCATGAAAAAACTCATACCCGCCCCCTCCTACTTACAAAATTGGCGCGAGTGGTAGGCTCCGCCCCTTGGGCGCCACGCCAAGCTGACATCGAGCTGCAAAGCGCTCGAGAATAGCGCGTTTTTTTTTCAGGCGCCGTTTTCGGCGCGAAAAACGGGCGTCCAGCTTGGAGGGGCGCCTGTTTTGCCGTGTGTGGAAACTTGGGGCCTATACTCCATCTGCCAAATTTTTGCCCACTCACTTAACCTGTCCATATCCCTTTGCAGATTTTTTGTGTCCTCCTCACAATTTGTTTTCCCACCCATCTTTATATCATCAGCAAACTTGGCTACATTACACTTGGTCCCTTCATCCAAGTCATTAATATAGATTGTAAATAGTTGAGGCCCCAGCACCGATCCCATCGGCACCCCACTAGTTACGGTTTTCCTACCGGCAATTGACCCACATATCTCGACTCTCTGTTTTCTGTTAGTTAGCCAATTCTCTAGCCGTGCTAATGTATTACCCCCAACCCTGTGAACTTTTATCTTGTACAGTAACCTTTTATGTGGTACCCTCTCGAATGCCTGCTGGAAATCCAAATACACCACATCCACCAGTTCCCCCTTATCCATCCTGCTCGTTACATCCTCAAAGAACTGCAGCAAATTTGTCAAACATGATTTCCGTTTCATAAAATCATGCTGACTCCGCTTGATTGAATTATGCTTTTCCAAATATCCTGCTACTGCTTCCTTAATAATGGACTCCAGCATTTTCCCAACCACAGATGTTAGGCTAACTGGTCTATAGTTTCCTGCTTTCTGTCTGCCTCCTTTTTTAAATGGCGTTACATTTGCGGTTTTTCAATCTGCTGGGATCGTCCCAGAATCCAGGGAATTTTGGTAGATTACAACTAAAGCATCCACTATCTCTGCAGCCACTTCTTTTAAGACCCTTGGATGTAAACCATCAATCAGGTCCAGGGGACTTGTCCGCCTTTAGTCCCATCATTTTACCGAGTACTACCACTTTAGTGATTGTGTTATGTTCCTCCCTCCCTCCCTACAACCGCTTGATTATCCACTATTGGGATGTTTTTAGAGTCCTCTACTGTGAAGACTGATACAAAATATTTGTTCAATGTCGCTGCCATTTTTCTGTTCTCCATTATTAATTACCCAGTCTTATCCTCCAGGGGACCAACATTTACTTTAGCCACTCTTTTCCTTTTTATGTACCTGTAGAAACGCTTACTATTTGTTTTTATATTTTGTGCTAGTTTACTTTCATAATCTATCTTCCCTCTCTTTATCATTTTTTTTAGTCGTTCTTTGCTGGCTTTTAAAAGATTCCCAATCCTCTGGCCTCCCTCTAGTCTTGGCCACATTGTATGCCCTTGTTTTCAATTTGATACCATCCCTTATTTCCTTAGATAGTCACGGATGGTTATCCCTTCTCTTACAGTCTCCTTCTCATTGGGATATATTTTTGTTGCGAGTTATGAAATATTTCCTTAAATGTCTGCCACTGCTCATCAACCATCCCATACTTTAATCTATTTCCTCAGTCCACCTTAACCAATTCTGCCCTCGTACCTTTGTGTTCTCCTTTATTTAAGATTAGGACACTGGTTTTAGATCCAACTGGTACTGAGATCAGACTGGATGGAGACTTGTATAAAGACTTGCAGCATGGTAAATCTGTTGTGGAATTGCAGTGAGGAATAGCTTGTGGCTGAGGGAAGATATCTCTAAGGTGGGAGATTTTACTGTACATTAAAGGTGTCAGGTCAACAACTGATTCAATGGACATTGAACTCCCGTCTCAGCTTGACAAATGTGGTCAAATGCAGAAGGTGAGCTGAAATTCATTCTTAAGTGGCTCTAAGCAAGCCACTAATTTGCTGAATTTGGTCCCCTGCTGTGAACTGGCCGCTGCATGTCGGGTCTGCTGAGCACTGCCAGACCCAATATTGTGGGAAGGCGTCGGGTTCACAGTGGGGTCCCGACCCACTGGGGGAAAAAAATACTTTCCCACCCGACCCACCACCGATTGCGCCCGCTGACCCCTCCCCCCCCCGCCCCTGAAAATCTCACCCAAAATTTGACCTATTAGAAAGTGTGCTTTTTAAAACCATAAAAATAATTGGTTACAAAGCGGACAAAAGAGACGATGATGACTCTTAAGGTGGGCTACTGTAATGGTGACATCATAAGTGGCTATGAGTTAGGAAGGCAAGAGAGCAAAGTGGTGAGTTGATACAAGGCTGAGAATGGACAGGAAAGACCAGTCTTTCGGTTTTGAAAAGTACTTGCCTTTTCAGAGTTCCAGATGAGTTGAAATTTTAAGTGTGGAAGATGGGAGGCCAGTCAAGGATGGGAGGACAGCATTGGACTGGTTGAGTCTGGAGGTGACAAGTGTATAGAATCAAGTTTCCACATGATTTGCTCCTGATTTTTAGGAGCAACTGATGTAGAACGGAGTATCTTAGAAATCGAAATTCTCGTCATTTAGTTTGCTCCAGTTCTAGTCAGTTAGAACAGTTTCACTTTGGAACAGAATTTTTACAAAGTTTCGTCAGTGAAAACTTACTCCAAATTAACTTAGAATGGAGTAAGTGAAGATTTTTGTACGCTCGATGGATTTTTAGTCTGACTCATAATTTTGGGCACTACCATCTGTTGGTCACGAGAGGCCTGTTTGGCCTCTTGGTCAGCACAACGATTCCCTATATCAACCAGAGAATTTCTGGTAGTGTGGGCGGTACATTTGACAATGGCAATGCGTTTGGGGAACATGAGGGCTTGCAACAAATCAGATACGAGCTGTTTATGAGATATCTCATTCCCCTGTGAGGTTAGGAATCCCCTATTTTTCCATAATTGTCCGAAATCATGGGCCACCCCAAAGGCATACCTAGAGTCGGTATAGATATTGACTTTGAGATCTTTGGCCAAGATACAGGCTCGGGTGAGGGCGAATAGTTCAGCTTGTTGAGCAGAATAGGCAGTTTCAAAAGCGACAGATTCCAAGACCTGATTCTCCTGGTTTACTATGGCGTATCCTGAGATTCGTGTACCTTCTGGATTAATTCCGTCAACATACATAATACAGTCTGGATCTTCAATTGGTACATCAACAAAATCTTCCCTGACTAATGTGGCCTCTTAAATTAAAGATAAGCAATCATGACTGGGTTCTTCCTCATCTTGGGGTGGCTCAGTAAGAAAACAGGGCGGATTAATTGCAGTACAGTGCCGAAAGGTCAGCTTAGGATTGTTTAGTAAGTAGATCTCATATCTGCTTTGCCTGGCCATGGTAAGGTGTTGAGTCTGCAGTTGGCCCAGGAGGGCAGCTACGGAGTTAAGACAACGGTAGCACAGTCTTTCAGAATTGTACAATACAGTTGAAAGGGCCGGTCATAGAGGGGCCGGCCCAAAGCCGGAGCTTGCAGCAGGGCTGTCTTTAGTTCCTTAAAGGCTTGGACGTCTACGGTTTCTATTTGTATACGGGGTGAGGTGCTTAGTCATCAGGGCAACATTAGGGATCCAGGATCTGCAGTAATTGATCATCCCCAAACACTGTCGCATTTGTTTAGCCGTGCTAGGGACTGGAAACTGGCAAATTGGTTCGACTCGGCTAGCCTCCAAAGCTCGGTGGATACTCGGTATTGCCTGTGATAACCCACTTGGGAGGGGTCCTCTGCCCACACATGAGGATCCACATAGTCAGGTATGTCAGAGCCAGTATGATGCTGCAGAGTCGTTAAGACCTTCTCGGGGTTCCCGTGGAATTTGCACATCCCGGCTGGTAGGGTCAGCCTCGTCTATAGCCTGGCGCACCATAACTCCCAAATCTTTAGCGTGGTGGGGAGGTAATACTTCACGAGTAATATGTGGTGCCACCGTTGGGGGCTGTCTATTTCCACAAAATCTGCCTTCCCTTCCGGTTCCTTAATAGAATTCCCTTCACTTCCCCTTCGTGATCCTGATAAAAGTTCTGCAGGTCCTGATTCTTTCCACTGGGATCGTATGCTAGGGTCACGTGATAGGGTGCCTGCGGCAGGTCCAGAGACCACCACTGAGGGGTTCTAGTGGTATAATACTACCGCTTAAGGGTTCCCTGTTTTACAATAATCCCATCATCTCCACACTCCAAATGCAGCTGGAATTTGCAGAGGAGGTCTCTAGCCATCAAGTTACAGTCCAGATTGGTTGTGATAACAACTCGATGTTCCACCGATTCTTCCTGGTAACCCATTTTAACCGGTTCTGACATTGGGAATGTCGAGATTTGTCCCAGGAATCCTGAAAGTTCCTGTGTTTCAGTAGAGGCAGGGAGTTTAAGCTTTGATTGTACAGAAGACATGAAGGCTCCCGTATCTATCAAAAAGGGTTGCCACTCATTCAGAATTTTTAACAATATCATTGGTTCGTTGTCCGGGGAGGATCCCTGCACAATCAAGCTGCGTAGTCAATCGGGGGACAATTGACCAAAGGGGTTGTTCTGGGAGAAGTTAGTGTAAGATCCTCCTCTCCCCCCTTGCCTCCCTCCTCTTCCTTTTCCATGCTGACGGTAGGGGAAATTTTTATTCCAATGTCCTTCCTGCCCACAATTAAAACAGTCAATTCCTCTTACCCAGTCCCGGCCTCTTCCCATACCATGCCGGGAACAATAGGGAGGTTTATTAGCAGGGCTCGGGCCGTTTGGTTGTTTAGTATAACCGTATCCTTGCTTATCCATCCAATCCTGTATGCAACACTGTGGTTCTATTGATCCTTCCTCCCGAGATGGCTCTTCCTTTCTAGTCACGTATTCAGTCTTGACCCGGGTTGGGGGCGCACCTCCCCCCTCCCCTTTTTTTTCCTGCCAATAATATCTAACTGCCCTTTCCATTTGTCCGGATAGCATGAGCAATCAAATAGTTGTTCGAAGATCACATAGACATCTATAGTGGGGTGGTCTGCAGCTTGTTGTGCATCAGGGTTTGGCATTGGTCTGACAGGGAATTGGTGTCAGGATTTTGGGATCTTGGAAATCATTCCTAGGTCGGAGGATGTTTCGGAGCTGTCTGACTGCTTGACAGTTCTGCGTCTCGATCGGCGGGGGTGTTTGCTATGTCTTTCACAACTTGGACTGGTAGATTGACTAGAAGATTTACGGGACTGTCTGTGATATCGAGATATAGTTCTGCCCTTTCGAGTGTGAGATCTGGTCCTTTCGGCTATATTGCTTGTGAACTGGGGATCCGAATCGCTATCAGAGGATGAGGAGTCAGTTTGGGTTTGTTGCTTTGGTGGTATGGGGTTATTTTTAACTCCTTTCGCCGGAGTGTAAGGTGGAGGGTGTTGGGAAGAGGACTGGAGCAAGGGGCCAGGGGGTGCGGGAGGCGCTGTTGTGCGCTGAGTCAGTGACCACTCATCAATTTCATCATCAGCCTCGGTTAACACAAAGCCAGCCATTTTACTACGTAGTCGGTCAATACCTTTCTCAGAGGTCCCAGAGGATCTCTTAGTAAGTTTCTCGTGCGCACATTCTTTTTTTTTAAGACGTCTACAGTTTTAACATGTGTTCCCTCTGTCAATGAGAGTCCCAATTTAATAGCATTTATTTGCCAACTTGACAGAAGTGATGCATCTTTTAATTTTTAACAATCCCTGTGCTTTTTTGCTACCTCTACGCTTCTAGTGCCACCTAGAGGCCACTGGTCATCTCCTAATAATTTGTTCAGGGCTCCTGATAATTTTCTAAAGTCATCAGCTCTTTCAGGGAATTCCTCACATAACTTTTGTAGCGGACTATCCGCATCCGTTGTTTTATCCAACTGATTACCCATTTTCAGGCTGTCCCTCGTATTACCGTGTCGTTACGCGTTCACGTCGTCGTGCGATTTGAACAAACTTAAAACAAACAGACTTTACAGAAACTAACACAAAGCCGCGTCGCCGCGCGATTCGAAACACTTGAAATAAACGGACTTTACTAAACTAACACAAAGCCGCGTCGCCCCGCGGCTCGCGTCGCCGCGCGATTCGAAACACTTGAAATAAACGGACTTTACTAAACTAACACAAAGCCGTGTCGCCCCGTGGCTCACGTCGCCGCGCGATTCGAAACACTTGAAATAAACGGACTTTACTAAACTAACACAAAGCCGCGTCGTCGCGCGATTCGAAACACTTGAAATAAACGGACTTTACTAAACTAACACAAAGCCGCGTCGCCCCGCGGCTCGCGTTGCCGCGCGATTCGAAATACTTGAAACCAACAGACTTGCAATAAACAGACTTACTAAAATCAGCACTGACTTTGATATTACTTCGCGGTTCGCGTCGCTGCGCGTTCGTGTCGGGCCACGTTCACTCGACCGCGCGCTCACGTCGCCGCACGTCCCGCGTCACTACGCATTCACGCTGCCGTGCGTCTGCGTCAGCCCTCCTTCACTTGGCCGCACACTCGCGCCGCTGCACGTCTCGCGTCGCTACGCGTTCCACGCTGCTGCGCGTCTGCGTCAGCCCTCCTTCACTTGGCCGCACGCTCACGCCGCTGCACGTCTCGCGTCGCTACGCGTTCCATGCTGCTGCGCGTCTGCGTCAGCCCTCCTTTACTCGGCCGCACGCTCGCGCCACCCCTGCGCGTTCGCGCCGCTGCGCGTCTGCGTCGGCCCTACCTTTCGAGTTGCTGCGTGATTTAAATTCAATCAGTGCCTAGACAGGCAAAGTGATATACGAGGTCGACGTCACACCTGACTTGAACACCTATCCTCTATTTAATTCCCCATAAGCCTTATTTAATTCCCTGTGAGCCTAATTTTCTAAATTTAATTTCTTTTAGTCTCCAAATTTCCCTATCCTTTCCCGTCACTGCGCAGTTTAAATCCAATCAGTCAATGAAAGCCCTAATTTAATGGAGTTTTTCTGCCAACTGGACAGGAGTAATTTTTTTTCTTTTAGACTGCAGTGGAATTTTTCTCATAATTTAAAATCTCAGAACATTTTTTTTTTTAGCACCTATTTAGTACGTTACTTTTTTTTTTCCATAACTAGAGAGAAGTCTGGCACGTAGGCTGTGGACTGCTTTTCGATATCTCAATTGTTCCAGCCTCAAGGTCGTGTTATTTAATATAATATTTTTTTTTGAATCCTTTTGAATCCATCTCAGTTGTTTTGCTGTGCCTTCTCTGAATGTTTTCCTTCGACAAGTAAGTGAGCATGTTAAATCCTTTTTTTTTAACCACCGGGACCATGTAATTTTTTCTTTTTTTTTTACTCAACAAACCTATCCTTTGTGCATTTCCTGGCTCCGTAACTTATCATCCGAATATACGTAATTCAATAAGGTTCACACTCTTAAACTTCCCACATACAGGACAACACTACGAAGGGTTAAAAAAAACATTCATTCTGTTTGAAAAAGTAGGTGGAGATAAAACAAACCACAACTCCCCGGCTTTTTTTTTACAGTAAAAATCACAGAAGCATTTCTCATTTAAACAGACGTTCACAAGAGTCTCTTTTCTTTCCTATTAATTTTTGGATCCATGATTGATCATCTATCCCTATCTAGCTCTAACTATAACCTATCTTTCCAAGTCGCCGCTTGGTTTGCGTCATCGTGCAATTTCCCTATCTCTATCCCGATTCTAAGTTTGAAAGGTATTCACCAGATTGTCCTGGATCTCGTTCAGACACTACCTGAGAACCAGCGAGTGGCTAAACTTTCCTCAGACTTTTGAAATCGGGGGAAATTGGAGCAGTATTGAAATCATACTCACTCCAGTGGCCACTTTCCCCTCGTCTCGTCTAAGGCTAGTCTGGCTCTTAATTCGCAAGTTTTCGGCAGTCGTCCGTTGAGATCCCACTTCTGACACCAAATGTAAATGTAGATTCTTTTCCTCAATCTGGTTCAGTAAAATTACTGAGTCGAATATCTATTGTGCTTTCAACAAAGCAGTCTTTATTTTACCGGCCGGCAAGACTTATCAGACAGAAGATATACTCTCTCGATACACACTCCCTACGAATAAGTGACGTTACATTGTCAAGGCACGATGGTTATACATTTTCGGCAAAAGATAACAAGATAGGGCTAGAGTGACATCCCAGCTCAGCCCATCTCTTTTGATCCCTCCTTCCCTTTGTCCACTCATAAGCCGACCCAAGCATGGTCCGATTTTAAACAAAGACCTTCTGTCAATGTTTCAGGTTAATAACATGATTTAATAAGACCTTGAGGTTTTTCTGCAAGCTGTGGGTTTTGTTTCAATATGTGTTAGTGTTGTAACATTTCGCAGTCTCGAGTCTGAGATGTCATGGCTATTCCTACATGAATTGTTTGTTAGCTTATACTGTCCCTATACAATTCCCACGTTCTCAACTTCAATGTCTTGATACATTTTTAAACATTCACACCTTGATTCCCTTAATATCCAAAAATCTATCGATCTCTGTCTTGAATATACTCAAAGTCTAAGCCTCTACAGCCCGTTGGGGTAGAGAATGCCAATGATTCACCACCCTCTGAGTGAAGAAATTTCTTCTCACCTGAGTCCTAAATGGCCGACCCCTTATTCTGAAACTGTGACCCCTGGTTCTAGACTCCCCAGCCAGGGGAAACATCCTCCCTGCATCTACTCTGTCAAGCCCCGTAAGAATTTTGTATGTTTCAATGAGATCACACCTCATTCTTCTAAATTCAACATAAAACGTTAGTGGGAGTTGTGTACAGACCTCCAAACAGTAGTAGTGATGTTGGGGAGGGCATCAAACAGGAACTTAGGGGTGCATGCAATAAAGGTGCAGCAGTTATAATGGGTGACTTTAATATGCACATAGATTGGGCTAACCAAACTGGAAGCAATACGGTGGAGGAGGATTTCCTGGAGTGCATAAGGGATGGTTTTCTAGACCAATATGTCGAGGAACCAACTAGGGGGAGGCCATCTTAAATTGGGTGTTGTGTAATGAGAGAGGATTAATTAGCAATCTCATTGTGCGAGGCCCCTTGGGGAAGAGTGACCATAATATGGTGGAATTCTGCATTAGGATGGAGAATGAAACAGTTAATTCAGAGACCATGGTCCAGAACTTAAAGAGGGGTAACTTTGAAGGTATGAGGCGTGAATTGGCTAGGATAGATTGGCAAATGATACTTAAGGGGTTGACTGTGGATGGGCAATGGCAGACATTTAGAGACCGCATGGATGAAATACAACAATTGTACATTCCTGTCTGGCGTAAAAATAAAAAAGGGAAGGTGGCTCAACCGTGGTTATCTAGGGAAATCAGGGATAGTATTAAAGCCAAGGAAGTGGCATACAAATTGGCCAGAAATAGCAGTGAACCCGGGGACTGAGAGAAATTTAGAACTCAGTAGAGGAGGACAAAGGGTTTGATTAGGGCAGGAAAAATAGAGTACGAGAGGAAACTTGCAGGGAACATTAAAATGGGCTGCAAAAGCTTCTGTAGGTATGTAAAGAGAAAAAGGTCAGTAAAGAAAAACATAGGTCCCCTGCAGTCAGAATCAGGGGAAGTCATAACGGGGAACAAAGAAATGGCAGACCAATTGAACAAGTACTTTGGTTCGGTATTCACTAAGGAGGATACAAACAACCTTCCGGATATAAAAGGGGTCAGAGGGTCTAGTAAGAAGGAGGAACTGAGGGAAATCCTTATTAGTCGGGAAATTGTGTTGGGGAAATTGATGGGATTGAAGGCCGATAAATCCCCAGGGCCTGATGGACTGCATCCCAGAGTACTTAAGGAAGTGGCCTTGGAAATAGCGGATGCATTGACAGTCATTTTCCAACATTCCAATGACTCTGGATCAGTTCCTATCGAGTGGAGGCTAGCCAATGGAACCCCACTTTTTAAAAAAGGAGGGAGAGAGAAAACAGGGAATTATAGACCGGTCAGCCTGACATCGGTAGTGGGTAAAATGATGGAATCAATTATTAAGGATGTCATAGCAGCGCATTTGGAAAGAGGTGACATGATAGGTCCAAGTCAGCATGGATTTGTGAAAGGGAAATCATGCTTGACAAATCTTCTGGAATTTTTTGAGGATGTTTCCAGTAGAGTGGACTTTGGAGAACCAGTTGATGTGGTATATTTGGACTTTCAGAAGGCTTTCGACAAGGTCCCACACAAGAGATTAATGTGCAAAGTTAAAGCACATGGGATTGGGGGTAGTGTGCTGACATGGATTGAGAACTGGTTGTCAGACAGGAAGCAAAGAGTAGGAGTAAATGGGTACTTTTCAGAATGGCAGGCAGTGACGAGTGGGATACCGCAAGGTTCTGTGCTGGGGCCCCAGCTGTTTACACTGTACATTAATGATTTAGACGAGGGGATTAAATGTAGTATCTCCAAATTTGCGGATGACACTAAGTTGGGTGGCAGAGTGAGCTGCGAGGAGGATGCTGTGAGGCTGCAGAGCGACTTGGATAGGTTAGGTGAGTGGGCAAATGCATGGCAGATGAAGTATAATGTGAATAAATGTGAGTTTATCCACTTTGGTGGTAAAAACAGAGAGACAGACTATTATCTGAATGGTGACAGATTAGGAAAAGGGGAGGTGCAACGAGACCTGGGTGTCATGGTACATCAGTCATTGAAGGTTAGCATGCAGGTACAGCAGGCGGTTAAGAAAGCAAATGGCATGTTGGCCTTCATAGCGAGGGGATTTGAGTACAGGGGCAGGGAGGTGTTGCTACAGTTGTGCAGGGCCTTGGTGAGGCCACACCTGGAGTATTGTGTACAGTTTTGATCTCCTAACCTGAGGAAGAACATTCTTGCTATTGAGGGAGTGCAGCGAAGGTTCACCAGACTGATTCCCGGGATGGCGGGACTGACCTATCAAGAAAGACTGGATCAACTGGGCTTGTATTCACTGGAGTTCAGAAGAATGAGAGGGGACCTCATAGAAACGTTTAAAATTCTGATGCGTTTAGACAGGTTCGATGCAGGAAGAATGATCCCAGGGGTCACAGTCTAAGGATAAGGGGTAAGCCATTTAGGACCGAGATGAGGAGAAACTTCTTCCCCCAGAGAGTGGTGAACCTGTGGAATTCTTTACCACAGAAAGTTGTTGAGGCCAATTCACTAAATATATTCAAAAAGGAGTTAGATGAAGTCCTTACTACTCGGGGGATCAAGGGGTATAGCGAGAAAGCAGGAATGGGGTACTGAAGTTGCATGTTCAGCCATGAACTCATTGAATGGCGGTGCAGGCTAGAAGGGTCGAATGACCTACTCCTGCACCTATTTTCTATGTTTCTATAAAACTATACACAATACTCCAGGTGTGGTCCCACACCAAGGCCCTATATAATTGCAGTAAGATGTCTTTACTCTTGTACTCGAATCCTCTTGTAATAAAGGCCAATATGCCATTTGCTTTCTTAATTGCTTGCTGTACCTGCATGTTAGCTTTCAGTGATTTGTGTATGAGGACACCTAGGTCCCTCTGAACACCAACATTTCCTAATCTCTCACCATTTAAAAAAATATTCTGCTTTTCTATTTTTCCGACCAAAGTGGATAACTTCACATTTCTCCACATTATATTCCATTTGCCATGTTCTTGCCCACTCACTTGGCCTGTCTATATCCTCTTGAAGCCTCTTTGCATCATTCTCCCAACTTCCATTCCCACCCAGCTTTGTATTATCAGCAAACTTGGATATGTTACATTTGGTCCCCTCATCCAAATCATTGATACAGATTGTGAATAACTGGGGCCCAAGCACCGATCCTTGCAGCGTCCCACTAGGGTCTTCGTAAATGAGAATTATTCTCGATGGAGGGGTGCAACAAGCGAGACCCTGCAGGGTTTGATGTTGAGACTAATATTCTTCAACATTTTTATAAATGATATGAAATATGATGTCGATAGCTCCTTCGTAGTTTTCAGATGATGTCAAAATATCAGGAGGGATTTATATGGTCAAGGATGGAGGCAAGCTCGAGGGGTACTTGATTGTTTGGGGATGGAGGGGGACACATTTCAGCTGCAATAATATAGTTAGGTGTAAAGTCAAAAAAGACAAATCAGTAAGTAGTTGTTAGAATACTAGTGTTTCTATGAATTCTTAAGCAATTTATTATTAGCAAAAGGTTTAACAATCACCCTACACATTACCAGTTCATCCACCAGGCTCTCAATCATCTGCCTCATCGTAGATCTCCTGAACCCAACTGGCTGGGGTTTTATTGAGTCTTGTGAACATTACGTGATTGGCTCAGCCACTTCCAATTCAACAGCTCTACAACTATTTTCGTTGTAAACATTAATCAAGTGTCTCTTGGTTAAAGGGCGGGGGGGTCACATTCCAAAAACTTTTCAAGTGCCTCCTTGTTTTTTTTTGAGAGCACAAAAACACAAATTATACAAATGTCCCCTGGCTCAAAGGGGGTCGGGGTGGGGGGGGGCGCACTAAAACCGACAAACTTAGACAAACTAAACTTTGGACATGTGGTTCAAAGTAAAATTTGGTTGCCGGGGTTGATGATGCACTCCAGTCCCTCCAGCGCCCACCTCTCGCGGAGGCCGCGAGCATGTTGGTGAACACCGCGTGCTCCATCTCCAGGGACACTCTGGCTCAGATGTAACTGTGGAAGAGAAGCAGGCAGTCAGGCTGAACGACCCCCTCGACCACCCGCTACCTGGACCAGGTGATGGCCTCCTTGGCCATGCCCAGGAGTGTCCTACGAGGAGGTCTTCCGACCTGCCCGCTCCCCTCCGCACATGATGCCCAAAGATCAGGAGTGTGGGATTGAAGTGCAACCAGAATTTGAGGAGCAGCCCCTTCAAATATTGGAAGAGGGGACTGCAACATATACGTGGAACACGGACTCTGCTAGATCGCAGAAATTACAGGCGGCTTGGGAGCCCGTGAACCGATTGAAAAACTTATTGCACGGGATTGCTCCAGGCCAAGTCTCCAATAAATAGAGGAGGACAACAGCTCTACAACTATTTTAGTTGTGGAGCTGTTGTCCTCTGTGAGCATACTCACAGGTGCATTCAGTACATAGGTCAAATAAAGTTATCCTTCCACTGTACAGGCCATATTGTGTGCAGTTATGGAACTCTTACTGCAAAGAATGATATAGCAGTTCTAACCAATGATGTGTATTTCTTTGAGAGGTGCCCAATTTGCTAAAGGTGCAAGTATTACAGAATAAAACATATGAGGATAGATTCATGGGTTGGGACGTTTCTCGGAGAGGAGATGACTGAGGATCGATGAGATTGAGGTATTCAAATGAATAAGGCTCAGGGATGAAAAGAATCATTCCAGGCTACCTGATTTTGTAAAAGATGGCAGAACAAGGGTACAGGTGTATAAACTGAACAGTTTCAGGTGCAGTGTTATAAAGCATTACTTCACTGAGAGGGTGGTCAGTTTCTGGTACAGTTTACTAAGGGAGATTGTAGGGACAAGTAGCTTGGATCGCTTCAAAGTCAAATTTGACAACGCTGGAAGAAAAACACATCATCAGCTATAAGTGATTGCCTGTGAACAGCAAGCTGAGTAAGCACTTGGGTGTGGCTCGAAAAGGTGTATAAAAATAAACAGTTATCTGCTGATCCACAGAGTAGTCGCAGAGTTGTCATAAACTGAGTGCATCGTAACTGAGTGTAAAATTTGGAATTTGGTGAGAGTGGGAATTCAGTGCAGAGGGGGAGGGAGGTGCTGCTTTTTGTCTCCAGTACTTGAAGTGGATTGTGTAAGCTTGAGGAAGTCTGGGGAGAGAAATTGGGGTCATTTGCGCCTCTCGTGTGGGGCGCAAACGGGACGCAAACGACTTTTCGCCTGGGTGCCGCGCCGCTAACAACTCCCGCTGAATTCCGCGGGAGTTGAGTGGCGCCAGTAACCGGTAGCACCTTGCTTTGTTGTGCCGGGCAATGCCAGCGACAATTTCAGGGGGCGCGTGCATGGCAGCTCATGCAGCACTAGTTCAAGCATGCTCGATTCTGGATTTCAGACTATTGATTTTCTTGTCTGAAATCCGGAAAAACACAAAAATCAGCATGGACTAGGTCCCGAGGATTCCGGATTTTTTACGTCGTACCTGTATAAACATAATTGGAAAACGTTTAAAATTTTAATAAAATAAAGACACCAAAAACAACAACAACCTTTTACCCTTAGCCCTAGCCCCCTCCCCCGCCTGCTGCCCCTACCCAAAGTGGCACCCGTTCGTGCAGCAATGCGGCCAGAGTCCTACTGTATGGGGGGGGAAGAGACATTGGAGACGCTGTGTGGGGATGAACTGGAGAAGCTTGTGGTATGGAAGGGCCCGGCTTATAACTGGCGAGCCTCTTGATCGGCGTTGCCAATCATAGGTGGTGTGGGTACTAGGTGTGACACTGGGGACTCTATTGTCATCCGTGGAGGCCATCAGTCTCGCGTGGACATTGATGGCCTCGCAGGTTTCGCAGCTCGCGCTGACAATCTGTGAACCTACTTCCGTAATGGTCTCGGTGATTTTCTTGATGCTTGCGGGAATCCGATGCAGGACATTACAGAGCTGTCGGGTGAGCTGGGCGCTCTCCCTGGACAGTTCCACCATGTCCAGTTCCGCGTCTGCCTGTCTGTCAGCAGACCGACTTTGCCGACTCGCCCTCCGGAGAGATGGCATATAGGATTCGACCCCAGAACTGTGTCGCTAGTCCCAGGAGTCTTTGATGTGTCCAAGCCTGAGAATGTGAGATCATCCTCGGACGACATGTTTGCCGGTGGCTAAAGAGGTGTTGAGTACATCTTCCCCCACAGTTGGCTCGTCACTGGTCTCCTCTTCCTCTTCCTCCTCCCACCCCCGCCCACAATGGCCTGATGTGGAGGGTTCAGGAGAGGGATGCGGCGCGTGTGACTGGTTATCTGGAAGTAGAAAGCAACAGCCGAGTGGTTAGCAACAGGGGAGGGGGCAGTGTGACATGAGGAAGGTCATAGCACAGGCTCATTTGAAGGATCGCCGCTGCTCCATTATAGCTCGTCAGCGATTGCCCCAACCCTAGCCCACAGACACTGCATCACATTGTCCCAACCCTAGTCCACAGACACTGCATCATATTGTCCCAACCCTAGTCCATAGACACTGCATCATATTGCCTCAACCCAGCCTAGGGAATGTGCAGGACTTACCCTCACTTTCCAATCGGGGGTCAGCACCCCGCTGGCAGTTGCCCGACCGGAATCGCTGATGAGACCTGGAACTCGCTCCTCGACGTCAGTGAGTGTCAGGACGTGAGCCAGACACCGCCTGTGCGCAGCTGCTCCTGCCGATTGTGTGCCTTTTTTGCCTACAAAGATTAAGATGGGAATGGATACTAGAGGGTCCATCTGCTCTTGTGACACACACAGATAGCCACCAAAGCACTTATACCATACTGTCTGAATGTAATACAGTTTAATGGCCTAGGAAATTGCACATGGTTCATCAGGAGGACATCGAAGTGGGGAGCAATCTTATGAGATCTCAGAAAGCAATCTTAATGTGTAAATATCATTTACGGCAAATGGGGTGCCAAACTAAGCTTACCTATGTGTAATTCAATTTAGGAGGCAACCCACAGCATCAGAACAAATAGTGTGGCCGATTTATAATTTCAGTAATGGAGGAGTGCATGAATGAAAATGGTACTCACACCTTGACAACCCTGGTGAGATCGTTAAATTTCTTTCGACACTGGGTGCTACTTCGAGCCAGAGACATCTCAGAATGTCTCTGTCAGAGGCAGAGACATCCTGAGCTATTTTTCTCCAGTTCTTGTTAAACATTGCTGGGAGGGGTCTAGGTCCACCCCTCCCATGCAACTGATCCCATCTCCTCTCGACAGCCCCAACTAGAACCTCGTTTGCTTCTGGTGTGAATCTCTCAGCACGCTGACTGGACGACTCAATCATAATCTGCTCTTCAATTATAGATTCAAAAATCAAATGGCTGATTCAGCCCTGGGTGTACTGCGCATGTGCGTGGTTGCTCCCTGCCTGCATTAGCGTTTGCGATCAGACAGCTGACTAGAAGCGTGGGAAGAAACAAAAACAATGCACAGAAGGACCGATTTTTTTGGGGGGAGGCGGAAGTTTCTGACCTTTTGTCAGAACTGGAAAAAGTTAGAAATGTAACAGATTTTAAGCAAGTGCATGGGAGGGGAGAGGGGAGGAAAGAACAAAAGGGAAAATCTGTGACACAGTGGAAGGCAGGAGTCATCATCATCATAGGCAGTCCCTCAAAACGAGGATGACTTGCTTCCACGCCAAAAAGGGATGAGTTCACACAGATTGGACTGTGTTTCAAGGAGGCAAGATATCTCAAAGTAATCCTCATCATAGGCAGTCCCTCGAAACGAGGATGACCTGCTTCCACGCCAAAAAGGGATGAGTTCACAGGTGTTTCAATGAAGGACCTAATATTCCGTATTCCAAATTACATCTTGAAGGGTGGAAGATGCCTGTGCGTGGATTTTTTTTTAACGTGTGGTGGCAGTTGCACCCCAGCCACCACACAGGCTTGACAGAGCTCGGTCTTGGTCCAGTGGCAAGGATTAATCAAGACGATTGGAGACCAGATCTGCTGCACGGACCTAGTGCGCACAATATCGCAGTGTGGGCTGGCCTGTTCTGCCCCTGGGCCCTCGCAGTAAACCTCAAAGTAAACATAGTAATGATAAAACACTCCTGCTTCATTCTTGCTGTTAGAGCCATAGGGGTAGAGTTTCCACTGGCAATGTCAGCACAATCCGGACGAATTTGTCCGAACCAGCGCAAAAGATCGGGGAATTTTAAAACTTGAGAGTTATGCCTAAAATTAGTCATTGAAATTGAGCCCAAACAAAAACATTAAGGCAACTGCAATGCAGTTTTTTAAAATCACTGGAAATGAAGATTGTAGAATAAGACAGAAGTTTAATGGATGCCTATAAAGTAAGTATGCAATCAAACCATCAAATAACATTCTCGAGCAATGTCCTTGATTATGTCATTTCTTTACAGATCAGATAATCTATACTTCCTTACCCTCACAAAGAAAACTACCATGTTGCTTACTGAATGTCAAATGGAGCACCTGTTGCAAAGGACAGATCAGTGTTCCTCTAACTTTGAGATGAAGTACACAGATATCACTAAGTTTAAACACTTCAGTAGGTGGAGTACCAAGAAATTATAGAACTTATGTCAACGATAGCAGCACTGGGCCTCAAAACATTTTGTTGCGTCGTTGTGAAGAGACTATCTTAGTGCTACGCTATTAAAGTTAAATATCATAAAGTATGTATCATAAAACAAAACCTTTGAACTATCGGAGTCAATATTTTACAAGACAGAGACATGAAGGTGACACAGGATACTTATTATTAAGACAAGTGATTTCACTTTGACTTTTTGCCCTGCTCATCAACATTGATGCCTGATACAACTGATTTTCCTTCCTCCTATGGGAGACACTACTCCACAGCAGCTAAGATAAGATCAGCAAGTTATAGGGCCCAAGTTTCGAGCCGCGCCTAGAACGGCGCAGTCCCGACCTGGACGCCCGTTTTTCGCGCCACAAAGTGCGCCTAAAAAAAACTTCCAGATTCTCCAGCTCCCTGCAGGTCGTTTGCAGCACGGCGCAGTGCAGCACGAGCTGTAGGGGGCGGAGCCAGGTCCCTGCGCTGAAAACAGTGCCGGGACCTCTGCACATGCGCGCTACAGTGGGCGCGCATGTGCAGTAGCTCCAGGCGCCCAAAATTGTGTGGGAGGGGCCGAAGCACGCAGCCCCTAGCCCTGGCCGAATGGCCTCACTGGCGCTGCGTGAATAAGGCTCCTCCCACGCCCAGCTCCTGCTTCCTCCCGACCCGACCCGACTCGACTCCCGCTTCCCGCCTCCCCGCCTCCGGACCCGACACCGACCCGACTCCTGCTTCCACCCCCCCAGCCCCTGGACCGGACCCGACCCCGACACCGACCCGATTTTCCGCCCCGCCCCCGGACCCAACCCCCCGGACTGGACCCGACCCGTCTCCCGCTCCCCCACCCCCCCTCCCCCGATCCCGGATTGGACCCGACCTGACCTCCCTTCCCCCGACCCGAACCGAACCGACCTCCCTCCTACCACCCCCGCCCCCCCCGACCCGACCTGACCCAACGCCACCTACCTGTAAATCTGGTGCTGGGGACGGGCCCTGCCCGAAGTCTTGGGCCCTGCCCGAAGTCTCGGGCCCGGCCCGTTCAGCCCCCCCCTCCCCTTCTCCTTTCTCCACCCCCCCCCTTCTCCTCCCCCGCCATTCTCCTCCCCCCTCCCCCTTCTCCTCCTCCCCCTCCCCCTTCTCCTCCTCCCCCTCCCCCTTCTCCTCCTCCCCCCTCCCCTTCTCCTCCTCCCCCCTCCCCCTTCTCCTCCTCCCCCCTCCCCCTCCCCCTTCTCCTCCTCCCCCCTCCCCCTTCTCCTCCTCCCCCCCTCCCCCTTCTCCTCCCCCCCTCCCCCTTCTCCTCCCCCCCTCCCCCTTCTCCTCCCCCCCTCCCCCTTCTCCTCCTCCCCTCCCCCTTCTCCTCCTCCCCTTCTCCTCCTCCCCCCTCCCCCCTCCCCCTTCTCCTCCTCCCCCTTCTCCTCCTCCCCCCTCCCCCTTCTCCTCCTCCCCCTTCTCCTCCTCCCCCCTCCCCCTTCTCCTCCTCCCCCCTCCCCCTTCTCCTCCTCCCCCCTCCCCCTTCTCCTCCTCCCCCTCCCCCTTCTCCTCCTCCCCCTCCCCCTTCTCCTCCTCCCCCCTCCCCCTTCTCCTCCTCCCCCCTCCCCCCTTCTCCTCC